>NC_058134.1:90985063-91063611 GCF_016433145.1 Gracilinanus agilis | reverse complement strand
CCCTCTTGGGAAAAGAAGGGGTAGTAGAAGTCTTGAGCAGAAAAACAAACAAACCAGCTTCCATGCTGGGTCAATCAGAGATCAGCAAAATCCAAGGCAATGTAGGAAGTGGGGATAGAACTTCAAGGAGTGGTTCCATGGCCAGGGATTCTGTGTGAATGCCACACAGAGGGAAGTCAGAGAGGATTTGGGTGAGGATGGGATATCCTATAAGAGTTTGCTCCTTAACACAGCATTGCTCTATGTGGATAGCACACCTCCTCTGAACTCCATTGAACCTATGTTGTTGTGGGATTACACATCTCAGGCAAGTCATTTCCCACTTTGAGCCCCAGTTGCTTCATCTGTAAAATGGGGATTATGATATTTGAACTCCTTACCTCATAGGGTTGTAATGAGGATCCAATGAGATAATGCTATGTATGGAGCGTTGTAATTGTAAAGTGCCATATAAATGTAAGTTACTATCATTATGGGAACCAGTTCCACCCATAATTTCATCTTTGCATCCATGTTCACTCTCCAGAACTTGACTTATCTCTTCTGTGTGAATATTTACACTATATAATAGAGCTGAGTTGCAATATCACACTCAATCCATAGGTGTTGCTATCTAGCACACAAAGTATTCTACCAGGAGGGTTACCTAGATTTGGGGCTTTAAAGTCCTGCAAAAATGAACCAGTGCTTCATTTTCTCCATTGAGTAAGTTGTGAATTCTGTAAAATGAATTAGCCAAGTAGGATGAACATTTTAGCCTTAGAGTAAGGTTGGGTTGTTATTATAGGGGTATATTTAGTCTTCTACTAGTAATATATTAGAGGGGTTGAGTAAAGAGTATGAACCCTCTAAACCTTGGGTGGAGCTTTCAAAATTGTGACAACCTTGTTTTTTAAATATTTTTATCCTCCAAGGTGTGTTTTGTAGGGGGGAAAGTCATGCAATTTGCTCCTGGTGCAAAGTTTTCTTAGATATTTGTTTTGAAGGAATCAAAATCCTATTAAATTTTCATAAGCTCAAACAACCCAAGAAGCCACACACACAATTAGGCCTTTCAGCCCTTCTATTCTGAAAGCCACATAAATCATCATTCAACTATGGGAGCTGAGAAATCAAAACAAACAGAGTACTCAGAGGGCTACCATAAAAAACGGCACAAAATGTGGTCAAGAAAATGATCCTAATCCATGAGCAATGCACAAACACCTAGACAGCCTGGGAAACCTTTGGATTCCTGAGTCATCAAAAAATATCCTTGTGATATCAACTCTGGAATGGAATCAAAGAATGTTAGCTCTGGAAGAGACCTTTGAGATTTAGTCCAAACCCCCTATTTTAGTGATGGAGAAACCATAACCCAAAGAAATCACAAAGACTTGACCAAGGTCACTGAGACTGTAAATGACAAAGGCAAGATTTGAACTTATTGGTTCAAATTGGTATGCAATAGAAAGAGTGCTGAATTCTGAGTCAGAAGAGCTTGGTTTGAACCTTGGTTCTTGCTCTTTGTAACCTGCATGACTTTGGGTAAGTCATTTCCACTCCTTGGATCTCGTCATCTGTAAAATGAGGAGGTTGAATGTGATAACATCTAAGGTTCATCCATCTCTGAATGCTATGATACTGCCATGATTTTTTGACTTCAAATACAATGTTCTTTTATTATTCCGCATTACCCTTTCTTCTTCCAAGGTCACACAGCTATTCAGCATTAGAGGCAGAACTAGACTCAAGTTCATTTCTCTTTAATAAGAAAACAAAACAAAGAAAACCAATTGCCTCACATTTATATATATTATATATAAAATAAATATATATAAATATGCATATTTATACATATATATTTATTATATATCATTATATATTATTAAATATTAAATAAATATTTAAAAAACAAAGTTGTCACAATTTTGAGACCTTCACCCAAGGGTTTAGAGGGTTCATACTCTTTACTCAACCCCTCTAATATATTACTAGTAGAAGACTAAATATACCCCTATAATAAATATATATGTGTATAATATATTATATGTATACTTATATATATAATATGTAAAATTATATATATATATAAATTATATATATTATATATAAAACCAAACACATAGGGAAGACACAAAGGAAATATGTAGTGTCACTGTAACTAAGGCTAATTTCTGACTGGGGAACATTTCTGTTTAGCAATAGTTCTAAAATGATGGTCTAAGGTTCCCTAGTGGGGTCTTCAAGACCTTTTCTGATGGGGTCTGTGAGGTCAAACATTTTCATAGCAATATTAAGACATTTTAATATATAATATGGTAAATATCAATATATATGTTATAATGTAGTAAGGATCAATAGATGTGCCTTCATAAATAAAAGCTCTTTGAAGTCCTTCATAAATTTTAAGAGTGCAAAGGAACCCTGTGACCAAACAGTTTGGTAAAGGTTTTGTTTTGGGGAAAATAGGAATCAAGAGACCTAGGTTAAGAAGAAGAGTTTTTGAGATCTTGGAACAGAGCCTATGCAGCAGTCCTATAGGAAAGTCGTCAGTGACATGGGACAACCATGGCAACCGTAGAATGACCCAAAATGACTATAACCAAATCAGTAAACATCTATTTAGCATCTATTAGGTGCTTTGGTAGGGGGTGGTGACACAAAAGCGGTGCCAGAAAAATCTCTGTTCTGAAGCAGAGATTCTAAAATCAGAATCTTCATCTTTTAAACTTTCATCTGTTGGTCCTCTAGTACTAAGCAGATCCAATCTTCCTCTTCCATAAAGGTTGCCCTGAATTCAGATAGCTAAGATAGCTATTATACCTTCAATCAGTCTTCTTTTGGCTAAATATATTGAGTTTCTTCAGCTTATACTCATAGAGTATACTCTGGATGCTCTCTAGCTTGTCAAAGCCCATCCTAAAATGGGGCCCCAGAACTGGACTGTAATGCTCGAGTTATGTGTTCTAACAAGAATGATAGTCCAAGGGGCAGCTGGGTAGCTCAGTGGATTGAGAGTCAGGCCTAGAGACAGGAGGTCCTAGGTTCAAATCTGGCCTCAGACACTTCCCAGCTGTGTGACCCTGGGCAAGTCACTTGACCCCCATTGCCCACCCTTACCACTCTTCCACCTAGGAGCCAATACACAGAAGTTAAGGGTTTTTAAAAAAAAGAATGATAGTCCAGCAGTACTATACTCTTGGAAACTCAGCCTCCTTTCGATTAGTCCAAGATCCCATTACTCTTTTTTGGCTTCCATGTCCTACTGTTGACTCATAGTGAACTTTGTAGCTAAGTCCCCCAGATCTTTTTTGGTTTCGTAAGACACAACATTTGTGCACTTGGAACAGGTAGAAAATAATATAAACCAGTGTGTACTTTATGGTGAATGGAAGTTGAACAGTCTTAGGCAGAGTGGATAAATAATGCCTCAAGGATATAGGTGAGTGTGTGTGTGTGTGTGTGTGTGTGTGTGTGTGTGTGTGTGTGTAAGAGTTTTGGTTACAAATGAGGGGTAGGGTTTTCCTTAGAAGCAGAACATGGTTCTAATACTCAAACTGTATGACTTGTGACTGGTGACAATTATTATCTCATTTGATTCTCACAATAATTTTGGGATGTAGGTGCTTTTATTATCCTCATTTTACAAATGAGATGAAGTGAATTTCCCCAGGGTCTCCCAACTAGTAGTGTCTGAGGCTAGACTTGAACTCAGATTTTCCCATCCAAATAGAGGTTCAGTGTTCTAATCTACTCTGCTATTTAGCTGCCTCTAGCAAGTCAATTTATCTCTTCGAGCCTTCATTTTCTCATGTGTTAAATGGACATAGTAAAACTTGTGTTATGATCTTTACAGGGTTATGGTGAGGAAACCATAGTATAATACATAATCTTGAGTTACCATTGTGATTATCCCAGTTCTGCCATCAAAACCCTGCATGACTTTGGTGGCAAATAATTTAATTTCTTTAGGTTTCAGTTTTATTCTATGCAAAAGATCCACTTTTCCTATGGCATAGGAAGTGTTACAAGGAGTTAAATTTATTTAATTTAAGAAACTAAGCACCTACTGGGTGCAGAGTCCACATCTGACACCAGCTTTTTGACCACTGGTAAATTACTTAACCTTTCTAAGAACCGGGAGGCTCCCTGAGATTTAACTATAGAGAAGTTATAATGTTCATCGTCGATAAAAGTTCTGCAACCAATGAAATCACAGCTCCTTCATGCATTACCTTATTTCCAAGACACAGTACCTGGCACATAAGTAAGCCACGTCTAACTAGACCTTGCCCTCAAGGACTTTAGTATCTAGTTCAAGAGGAGCATGGAGGAAACACGTTCACTAGTTATTAGATATAAAGGAGACTAAGAAAAGGTCCAAAGGGCTGCCTAAATGCAAAATTAGCATTGCAAAGCAGCTGGGATTCTGTGCTGATAATCAGACAAACATGGCAGGTGGCTGTTGGGGAGAGCATTACATTTTGAGAAGGACCATTCTTGTAACTTGTATGTCTCCAGGTAGACTCAGAAAGAAGGATGGATTTGGAATCAGAGTGCCTGGGTTCGAATCCTCTCTGTGTCACACAGTATGCGCATGACCTTGGGAAGTGGTAGCACTGTTCTGGCTCTTAGCCTCCTCACCTGGAAAATGAGAGGACTTTAAGGTCCCTTCCAACCCTAAATCTAGGGTGCTCTGACTCTCTTGGTGATGCTGGGAAACCAACGTGATTCTGGGCTCTCTGTGACTTTGTCAAAAGGGCACTAAGGATGCTCAGTGTAGTTCTTTCAGCACCAGGCAAGCTCAGGATATGTTCATTCATGGCGATGAGGGTAAACACGAGCAAGCAAATGTTGGTAAGTCCACCAGAATTAGCCCTCTGCCCCTCAGACTCAATCACAATAAGGTGCTGATGTCACATCACTGAGTCAGGACATGATTAGGGAACAATGACAAGGAGTAAGTGAAGGGACACACAGAGGCAGGATGTCACTCTTTGCGTCTGCGGTTTCCTCTGCCTCTGTGCTCTAACCAGAAAGCCCTGCACTGTCGTGGGTGGCCTCATTCCCAGAAGTCCTGTCTGACTCAGTGGTAACCAGTTCCTGAGGCCACCTACCCCATCCAAGGATGACCTAAGTTTTGTAATCAAGTGGATGCCTTAATGGTGGCTTATACAGCATGGTCAGCAGCAGAAGCTGGCACACAGTGATGTCGTATTCAGCACTTGGAAGAGAATGACTCACTAGATGATGGATAGAAAAACACCATTAAGGGGTGTGGTGCCAATGGGACAGGGTCTGAGTTACTACATTAATTAGTGTCTTCCTCAGTCTTTTGCTAGAGGCTAAGACCTCTGGGGAAAGGAAAGGAGAAGGTCTCAATAGGAAGTTTTAGCCAAGCAGCAGATAGCAGAGCCTTTAAGCATTCATTTCATCATGGACCTATTCCCTTGGTGTTTACTCTGCCTGGATTCCTGGGCTGCTTACTTCTTTGTATCCAGACATATAAGGCTAGTAGTGTCTCAGGGAACACACACACACACACACACACACACACACACACACACACACACACACACGAGACACAACNCACACACACACACACACACACACACACACACACACACACACACACACTCACGAGACACAACCCTGGCACTCACGAGCCAACAGATGTCATAGGGAGCCACAGAAAATGTACACAGAAGGAAAGGACCCTAGGACCCCCAAGGACTATTGTAACCAGATTGGCTTGTTTATGTCAGAGACCACTTTGAAATCTCTATCTTATAATAGCAGAGTGTGTCACCCTGCTGCCGCAGAATGATGTCAGCCAGTTTAGAATACAAGAGCAGCTTCCCGCCACCAAAGCCCATCCTTAAATAGCCTACAATTGATTACCACCTTTCGGTTCAGGATCTGCACCTCACACCTCTCAGAGGCTATTCCCACATGCAACCTGAAGCCCAGTGTGCAACCATTTCAACACAGTATTATTTTCCCTTTTATAATGCAGCTTAAGTAGATAGTACAAAATCTATGCATAGGATCTCATATATTTTACTCATTGGATCAACCTTCAGGCTGCCACCAAGAGCATCTCTTTCTGTGTGTTTTACAGACAATTCTAACAAGCTTGTTGTTGTCCAGTTATTTCAGTTGGGTCTGACTTTTTGTGACTCCAGGTGGGGTTTTCTTGACAAAGATATTGGGGTGGTTTTCTTTTTCTTTTCCAGTTCATTTTATGGAAGAGGCAAACAGGGTAGAGTGACTTGCCCAGGGCCACACAGTAAATACCTGAGGTCAGATTTGAACTCATGTCTTTCTGCCTCCTTTGGTAGCTGATTTCCAAAACCTAGGCAGATTAGAAGTGCAAATTAGAAGCAAGGTATGAGATGCCAACAGGGGAAAAGAAAGACCAATAGTAGAGTTAAAAAATTTAAAGGCACAGAAGCTTTCGGACTATTTAATGTAAGGAGAAGCAACCTTATATATCTCCTGAATCACAACACAATGCAACATTGCTTGTTTGTAATTATGACCTTGTGTCATTGAGAAAAAATTCTATTACTTTCAGCAGGGAACTGCAATAGCACATTTTACAAAGGTTTCCATCCTAAATGGCTAACATTAAAGCATCTTTAGAGATTAAATGGGAGTGTAAACCTTCAGCTGCACGGGAAAGCTGGAAAGATCCTATGCATAGATTTTGTACATGGAGTTATTCATTCTCTGAAAGGAAGCCAGAATTTTACTATAGACAGGAATACCTGGAATTCTCAATAACAATCAGCCCAACTCCCTGATCTTCATTTATTTGTTTATATATCTTAATTTTTATTCTGAACTTGAACACAATAAGCATTTATTAATCCACTAGTATATGCTAGGCAATGGAATGAGCATTTGCACCTACATAGTAGAACAGAAAAGAAAAAATTGTCCAGGAACCTGCAGGGCTCTCTAATGAACTACTTGCTTTTAAATAATACATTCCACTCATGGCTTTCAAAGCTATTCGGCTTGTCTGCCCTTCTTTTTGTTCTTTTCTCTCCATTTCCAATTCCCTAACTTTCAGTGGCTAGAGAAGTAGATAACAAACAAGCGAAACCAACCCCAAATCCAACAAGAGACTCCAAGTTTCCTCCCGATGAGTGAATTCAGCCATCATCCCCCTTCAAAGGACTCACAAGCTTTCAGAGCTAAAAGGCCTGGGTGAGTGTATTGTTTAATATCTTCACTTTACATCTAAGGAAACTGAGATTCAGGGAGGACTTTAAGGGACTTATCCACCAGTGTTAGAGCCACGACAGAGCCCCCTGACTTCTGATTCCAAGTCTTTTGCATTCTAGAGAGTGTTATAAGCCAGACTTAATGCCTTTGTGGTCATGTCTGGTTCTGCTTCTCTTTTTGACCAAGATCTTTTCCCTTGCTCTTTCTGCCTGCACCATTTGGTCACTCAGTGAGCATTTATTAGATGTTTACTATGAGGAGGCATTGTACTAATTTCTGGGGGTACAAAGAGAAGCCAAAAGAAAGGCAGGGGTACCTGCCCTCCAGGAGCTTACATTCTAAAGTGGGAAGATAACACAGAGAAAGGAGCTGAAAAGATGGAAATGGGAGACATGGAGGCACCCAGAACAGATGGCATGATAGAGAAACATAGAGAAGAATGAAAACACAGCTGCTCTGGGTATCCTCCTTCAGTGGAGGTACTGAGAGGAGTCATTCAAACAGAGGGAAAGGCACAGGGGCAGAGGGGTTGTTCTGAGGAGTGAATTCCAGGGCTGTAGTGAGCTTTCCAGATGATGTTCATGTCCTGTCCTTGTACTAGCTGGGACCAGTGGTCATCTTTTCCTCTTATAGGTATCTCCTGCCTTGTCTCCTTAGCTCTGGATTTTGGTTGTTTAGAGACCTTGTTTAAAGTGACTGAGAACCCAGAAAGTTCACTAATACTAGTCTATCTGTTCCTGCTAATGGACTGGTCCATGATTCTGACCTACACACAGGGGCCTTATGATTTTTCTCTTCTAAGCACTAGGATTTTTTTTTATCTTTGAAGATTTTATTTAATTAATAAATTTGGGATATTTTTCCATGGTTACAAGATTCATGTTCTTTCCCTCCCCTCCCCCCATCCCCTTCCCATAGCCAATGCGCAATTCCACTGGGTTTTACATATGTCACTGATCAAGACCTATTTCTATACTATTGATATTTGCACTAGGGTGATCATTTAGAGTCAACATCCCCAATCATTTCCCCATCAACCCATGTGATAAATCAATTGTTTTTCTTCTGTTTTTCTACTCCCAGAGTCCCTTACATTGGATTGTAACACAGTGTATCAGCCTCTGTGTATATGGTTTTCCTGGTTCTGCTCTTTTCACTCTGCATCAGTTCCTTGGAGATCATTCTAGTTCACATGGAGTTCCTCCAGTTCATTATTCCTTTGTAAGCTCTAGGATTCTTGATCATAGACACTAATCTGATACTTCTTCACTGTTTAATTTCCCTGAAAAAGAATCCTGAAGATGTTGGTGGGGGTGCATTAGTAATAGTATTAGGGCTGGAAGGGATCTTTGAGATGGTTTAGTCTAACTCTCATTTTTCAGTTGAAGAACCTGAGGGTCAAAGAGGCTAAATCATTTGCCCAAGATTGCACAGCTAGTTAAAACACAGAATTGGGACTAGAACCCCCACTTCCTTGTTTCCAGCCTAGTGTTCTTTCCACCTCTGTGAGGCCCTCTTTTGGTCAATCACATTGTTAAGCACCCAGCACTGGAGAATACAAGAATTGTTCTAACTGTCTGCAATGATTCCAGTTTCTAAAAATAATTTCCTTAATGGGATCTGGAAACTCATCCTTTTAATCTCACTCATAAACTTTGAGGCTGTTGGTTGGAGCCAACAACCAAATAGGGCTTAGTCATTATTATTTCTCCTCATCCTACCTCTATTCTCACTTTTCCTATGACACCCCATCTACACCCCATGTCACCCACTTCCTGGAAGAAAACGCACAAGCCACCTCTCTGCTCATCCAATATCAAACATCTCTTTGGAACTCTGATGCTCCAGACTCCATTATTTTCCTTAACACTTTACAGCACAAAATCCCTGGTTGTTTGGCAGCAAAACCTCTCAGCCTCAGTTTCCTTATCATGGGAATTATAATAGCACCTACTTCCGAGGGTTGTTGTGAGGATAAAAATGAGATAACATTTGCAAAGAACTTTGCAAGCCTTAAAGAACTATATAAATGCTAGTGATAATTTATTATTGTTTTACAGAAAGATGTCCAGCAGAAGGGGTACCAGTAATCTTGGAAATGCCATCACATTTTCCAGGAAAGAACTGAGAGGTAGATGATCATTTTGCATTCTCTATTTCCTCTTTTATTCAACTTAATCATAAAAAATCAAAGCTGTCTGGAATTCGACATGGCATACATACAGGATAGCTTTACTCAGGCCTTTCAAACCCTGTGATTTGGTGGAAACACAATATTGAATGCAAGTTGGAAAACTCCATCTGACGAGCCTGAGCTGATGGATGCTCTTTATGCCAGTCTAATAAATTAACTTATGGTTTTAATGCACAACATGATCTTTTCACAGAGTCCTCTAAAGGCAGTTTTCTTATTGAGAAAGTGCTGTTTGTTCAATTGTTCTGAGAGGTTGGGTAGACTGAAGGCTTTTGAGTTGGCATGGAGTGACAGCTCCGTAGAGATGAGTTCTATAAGGCCAGGCTCCTCTCAGAAGACCCAGGGTGCTCCAGCTGAGCCCTAGGCTGACTAGGAGTTTCTTAAGCTGCTCTCAGGAATTGAGAGTCTTGGTTTCTCTATTGTTATTGGGAAGTATAATAGGTATAATGAAATCACCAAAAGAGAGAGGGTGTCAAGCAGGAATTCTGGAGTTGACAGACACTTCTTAGAATAATGTTTTAAATGCATAAAATAAAATGCTTTGGGTTACAAAGGAAACCAATTATATGGAAATACATTATAAAAAAGTTTTAAAACAAGTTCAAAGGCCCCAGATTAAAAACACCTGGTACAAAGGAAGAAGAAACTCCAGGACATAACCTTGGAAAACACACACAGACACACACAGACCATTAAATATACACACAGAGTTAGTGGAAATAACATAGGTGATGCTCTTGCAAAGGAAACCGAGAAGGAGCAGTCAAACAAGTAAGTGGAGAACCTGGAGAGGGAAGCCATCATGAGAATCGCTGGAAGTGAGAGTATTCAAGAGGAGAGAGTGGCCAATAGAGTTAAATGCAACAGAGGAGATAAGAAGGATACGGAGTGAGAAAAATCTCCATTTTAGCTGAAATGATGTAGTTGGAAGCCAGTCTTTAAGGGGTTGAAGAGTGGGATGTGTAAAAACAGGGGCAAGAAGGGCAGATGACTTTTTCTAGGAGTTTGGTTGTAGAATCATGGAGGGATAAATGATGATAGCTTGAGGGGATGGTAGGTTGATAATTTCATCATTTCCCAAGAATTCAGTCATCCCCATCCTGTATTTATCTATATAGTCCTAGTTTCTCTTCTGACTTCTACTTCCATGTTACTAAATGTAACTTGACATCTTCAAGTCTATGTCCAATGGGAATCTCAAACTCAACATATATAATACATCCCTCCGTATTTCCCTCCCTAAATATGATTCTTCTTGAAGCAACCTATTTCATTTGAAGGCAATAACATATGTGTTTGAAACCTTGGAGCCATCTTCAACTCTTCTCTCTTCCTCACCCCACATCCTTTCTACTCAGTTGCTATGTTTGTTGCTTTTATTCTTACAGAGGCAGATGGGTGGCAGATAGTAGATAGTGGATTGAATGCTGGGGCTGGAGTCGGGAAGATGTCAGTTCAAATTTGATCTCAAACACTTCCTAGCTATAGGATCCTGGGTAAATAAATGACTTAAACTCTGCCTGCCTCAGTGTCCTCAGCTTTAAAGCAGGAACAATAAGAGCACCTAACTTGCAGGGCTTTTTGTAAAACACTTAGCATAGTGCTTGGCACTTTCTTGAAGGCAGACACTGTCTTTTACCTTCCTTTGTATCCCACAGTGCCTTTCACAATTCCCTCCTCCTTTAAGTACCTCAGTGTCTCTCTACTTTATGGGACTCACCATCCTGGTTTGGGATTTAGTGTAGAGGCCTGATCCTTTTAATCCTACTGTGGCTCGGTATTCCTAAACTCAAGTGATTCATCCATTTCCAACTCCCCAGGAGCAGGAATTACAGGTGAGCAACAAATATTATCTAAGCACCTCCTATGGGCCAGGCACTGAGCTAAGGCTGAAAGCCTGAATACAAAGAAGGCAAAAACAGAGTCCTTGCTCTCGATGAGCTTACTATTTAATGGGGGAGACTACATGCAAACAACTATGTACATATGAAACTATTCAGTATAAATGGAAGATGATTTCAGAGGGGGAGACACTGGGGACAAGGGCGGGGTGGGGGGGGGGAGGCTTTTTGCCTGATGGAGGATTTAAACTGAGTCATAAAGAGAGCTAGGAGGCGAAGGTGAGGAGGGAACTATGTGAGAGAATGCAAAAAGCACTGGATTTGGTCTTGGAAGATTTGGATTCAATTCCCAGCTGCTATTTCCTGAGCTCATCTTTGTCCTCAGTTTCCTCATCTGTAAAATCAAGGATTTGGGCTAGATGATTTTTAAGGTCCCTTCCAGCTCTAAATCCTATTGACTATTCTTTATCTAAGTGTCCCCTGCCTGAATAGCTGGGTTCCCTTTTGATCTATTGTCTACTGGGACCCAGAGCCCTTTGGTGTCTCCCAGATGAGCCAGAGAGGCACCTTCTGTTTGTTTACCCAAGAGTGTTTAGTTCCTAACAATCAGCTACAGTCATTTCCCTTATAAATAAGACAGAAGCACGAATATCCGAAAAAGATAGCCCGTCCTGTGGCCAGTGCTTCATTCTTCTTTTCTTTCCACTTGAACCAAATTGCCCATTTCAAATTCCCTCCCCCACTCTTTGCACCTGAACCATGCGGAAGAGAAGGACGCTGTACAAATGTGGGGGAACTACAGATAATAAATGTAACTTTAAAAGGTGTGAGTAGGAACACATTATAACTTAGCTGGTGATGAGAAGGATTCAGCTGTTTTGCAGATCAAATCATGCTCCTTGAAGTATGACTAGGGGTGTGGTTGCCTGGAAAGAACACAGGACTAGCAATCAGGAGACCTGGGTGCCAGGGCCAGCCCTGCGGCTAACAGCTGTGGGACCTCTGGCAAGGCCATGGACCTCTCTGAGCCTGGTTTCCCATCTCTACAACAAGGGACTTGGACTTCATGATCTTTAGCATCCTTCTATCCTTAATGGGCAGAACGAAAGGATTCCAGACAAGCTGAGCAGATTTGGGAAAAGTCATTTGTGTGCCACAGGCAACATTGAAAATTGGACCCTCTGAGCTTTACAGTCCACCAGACTTTGCACTTTCTCTGCAACACGTACCCTCAAAATAAAGAGCCACTGGCCATGGATAAAGGCATTTTCTGGCACTAGAAATAGGTGCCCTCATAAAAGAAAGCATTGTTTCACCACCCCTTCTCTCCATCCCCTAGAGTGCATGCTTGGGGGCTGCCTACCTCGCCTACCTCTCATCCTCACTTTGTGGCCAAGCCTCAAAGGTCCTCTCTTTGACGCTCGTGTTCCATAATCAGAGATGCCATTTAGGTAGTGTTGTGGAGGGCTTGAGGTGAACGTCCAGGGTTCAGGAAGGGTACCTTTTGTAAGAATGCAAGACTTCAAAACTTAGCTTAAAAATAAAAAGAGGGATTTATTAATTTAGAAGGTAATATTGAATCTGGCCAGGAGGACAGCATAGGTGGAAGCCTGCCTCCTAGAGGGAGCAGCATAGAGGGGAGAGCTATTCCTGGATGACATCAATTCTGGGGTCTGTTTATTCTTTACAGCAGTGAAGATGTGACTCTAGAGTGGCGTGCACTGAGGCATGGGCAGGGGGAAGGTTTGCCTGAAGACATAAGGAGTGATCCTCTTAGTTTAGAGGACAGATGGATGTCTGAGATACAACTTGATGATATCAAGAAGGTGTATCTCTCTGCCCATCTCAAATCTAAAGGAGGACCCAAGGAGGATAATCCTCTCAGGGTCTTATCGGAGTTAGCAGATGTTTGGGGTTCGGAATCACAAGGCTAGAGGGGAGCAAAGGAATTTCCCTGCTTATAGTTTGCCTTCTGTGGTTCTGGGGGTACAATGCTCACATCAGTAGGGCTCATTTGACTTACGCCATAGTAACACAGTTGACTCTTACACCAAGCCTAATGAGCAGGAAGGGCTGCCATTTCCTCATTTTATGGATGAGGAAAACCATGGCTAAGAGGGGAAGGGACCTGCTCCAAGTTACCCAGGTAGTAATTGTCAAAAAAAAAACCAAAAAAAAAAAAAACAACACAAAAAACATCCAGATCTCCTGACCCTAGATCCAGTGCTCTTTCCTCTAACCCTTCCACAGGCACTAAAAGCACCTTTTTACACTGGAGTTACCCTCCATTTTGTCTACAGATTATGCTATCTTAAAGCAGTTAGTATTGGAGAAACCTGGCCATTTCCTGTTTAGATAGCCTGAGAAGGAGGATGAGTGTGAGTGGTAATTTGTGTGGTGCTCCTAAATCATCTTGACCAGAAGGAGATAGGTTATTTGGGAGAGCCTCTGAGATAAAGCTGAGATGGCATGTTTCTTGAGGAAGAAGACCACGGAAACATGGTCTTGTGCATTGACTAAGCTGCAATTAGTAAAGACCTACACAACATAATAGAAAGACCTCTGGCTTGGAGATTTCCCTCCATTTAGCCTGCACATATGTTATGTATATATATATATATATTCATATATATTACCATGGAAACAACTATATACATATGGTTGTTTCCATGGTATCTCCCTCATTAAAATGGAAGCTCCATGAAGGCAGAGACCTTGTTTTTGTCATTCTTTGCATCTGCATCCTTAGCACAGTGCCTGGCACATGAAGAATGCTCATGCTTGTAGAACTGATCTGGCATTGTATTCCTTGAAATCTCTGCTATGGGGTAGGGTCAGGGAGAGGTTGAAATTGGTGGGACACTGGAGCTCTGAAATTCTGAATCAAATCAGATCAAATGTCCATACTAAGTTGATTAAAGCCTTCAAAGGTGTAGTAGCTTCAGAGTAAGAAGATTTGGGCTTTGAATCTTGGTGATTAGCTAAATAACATCAGGCAAGTCATTTAATCACTCTGGTCCCAAGTTTTCTCATATGTAAAACAAAGGAGTTGGATAAGATAATTCCTAATATCTCTCTTGGCTCTCAATTCTAGGATTTTGTGAGTCCTTTTAATCTGTCAGCAATTTGTAAATTTGCGTGTTAAGCAGTGGGCTAAGTGTTAGGAATACAAAAACAAAAACAAAAATAGTACCTGGCCCCAAGGATCTTATATTCGAATGGGGAGACAATATATATGAGTGCATACTTAACGTAGACAAAATGAATTCAACATAGTTTTGAGAAAGAGGCTGCTAGAAGGCTCAGAAAAGGCTTCAGAGAGAACGTAAGGCTTGAATTTGGTCTTGAAGGAAAATTGGAGATACTAATAGGTGGAAGTGAGGAGGAAATACACTATAGATTGTGGGACAGTCAGTATAAAAGCCTTCCACAGGACATGGAATGCTTTAAGTGTAAAACATTGAATAGGCCAATATGGCCCCAGTGAAGACTATTTGAAGGGAAGTAATGTATAAGAACTCTCAAAAGAGGGGAAGGGGCCAGGTAATGAAGGGATATTTAAGTGGGAAAGAATTTTATATTTGATCCCAGAGGTAATAGGGAGCTACCAGAATTTATTGGATGGGTGGGTTGAATAGAAGAATTATGGTTGGACTTTTCCACTGTTGAAGATGGATTGGTGAGGAAATCTAGTCTAGGGATACCAGAAAACCAGACTATCTTGATAGTTCAGCAGACAAGTAATGAGAGTTTGAAATAGATGGCTGAGTGGTGAGGAGGGGAGAAAAATGAGGAAGGCAGACTAGACTAGATTGGGAGGTCTCTTCCAGCTTTGAGATTCTAGGATTCTGTGAATGTTCTATTGGTTACTAGGGAATTAGGGGTGAATCTGTATACGTCAATAGTAATTATTACAATTTAGTTTACCTAAAAATATAGCATAGGCTCTGGGATGCTCTCTCCATGAACAGATCAGGGAGCCAGAAGGTGGCTAATTTCTCTGAGTCCTAGGGGTAACTCTAAGGGGTTGGAGGCATATTTCCAGTATTGCCCTTCATAAGCCCCCATCTGATATGCTCCTATATCCCCCAATATTAATCACACCATCAATTAGATTTTATAAGGGGATATATATTAAGCAGGCATAATAAGGATAAAAATAGAATCCCCCCCCCATCCTGGGATACATATTCCCACAAGTACAATCTAGGGAATAGTAGGCTTAAGCTTAGATAATATGTGGCAAAGGGGTGAGCCCATGTGACAACTCACAGTTCCTGATTGTATAGAAGTGTTTTTCTCCTTTTGTGGAATCTTCATGATGTTCCCTGAGGTAGGAGATGAAATTCCTCTGAAGTAGAGTCTTTATGAAGTTCTCCTGAGCTCATGCCCCTTGTTGAGTCTTGGAGGTGTCCTTTTCTTCATGTGTCTTAACTTGTTCTCTCTTGCATTATTGGTTACTGGTCCAACCATTTCTCTCTGATGTCGGGGGTGGGAGAAGTGTGACATTCTCAAAGGGCTTCCTCCTTTTTCCTTCCTCCTTCTCCCTTGCTGCCCTGTGCTCAGGCACAAGAAACCTTCCTCATTGAGATCTTGGATCTTGAAACTCAATGCAGTTGCTAAAATGCTTTGACTTCTTTTGCAAACATTCCAACCCAGGAGCGTTGTCTACTTCTTTCACTGAATTCCAACACATTTCCTGTGTGGCACCATCTCATTTTATCCAAGGGCTTAAAGCATTTCACTCCTTCCAAATTTATTAAGGACTTTTTTTTGCACCTTGTTTATGCTTTTGATTAATTGATTGAGGCATGTAGGAATCATTCACACCTATTTTATCCCTTTGATGAATTCTGTAATTCAATCAAAGAACTATTCTCTCTCCATAAAGGTATCAGAATTATCACCATCAGCTGCATTAATTGGGCTTGGCATGACTCCAGAGAATTGATGATGCTCTCCACCTCTTTTTTTTAACCCTTACCTCCCATCTTCAAATCAATACAAGTGTCAGTTCCAAGGCAGAAGAGCTGTAAGTGCTAGGCAAGTGCTTGGGGCTCAGTGACTTGCCCAAGGTCATACAGCTAGTCTGTGTCTGAGGCTTTAGGCTGGATGCTTTATCCTCCATGCTGCTAGCTGCCCCTGTTCTATACTTCTAGACCAGAGATGATGTATTCAAGGTATGGAATGAGACCTATCTTATGCTTTGTTTGACTAAACAGGTCCTCCTGATTCTAGGCCCAGCCCTCTCTCCACTATGCCACCTGACTCTGTTAACCATGGGTTTTACTTACTTACGCCTTTCTTGCTTTTGGTTTTTAAACTTTATTTGTTCTTGATTTTTAAGTCACAGGCACAAAAGAGTCATAGCAAGTTTTTGATCTCTCTTTTCTCTGAAGCCAGCTTTATTTTTAGTGTGAATCAGATAAGATAGGACTCAATACCAGAAAGTCTGCTAGATGTGAAGCCAGGAAACCTGAATTCAAATTTGACCTCAGATACTCACTGGCTGGGTGGTCCAGGTGAGCCAGTTAATTTATGTTTACTTCAGAGTTCTCATCTATAAAATGGGGATAATAATAGCACCTACTGCCCCCATTGTGATGAAGATCAAATAAGATGCCTGTAAAGACTGTGTAAAACTTAAATTGTTTGATAAGTGTTAGCTAATAAGATTTTTATTATTACTGTTATTATGTATACTTTTATCAACACATTATATTATATAGTCACAATTATAGATAATATAATATTACTTCAGTATGTTATATATAAATTATTATGACATTTTAATATAATATTATATGGATTATACTCAGACACTTGGTAGCTTTATTACCTTGGGAAAGTTATTTTACAAAAAAGAAACCCAACTTAGTTTGTATACCTATTAAATGGGGATAAAATTTTTTGTGTTCTTTGCTTCAGAGCTTTATAAGGAAATTGCATTGTTCATGTTAAAGCATCATATAAATCTGAATTGTTCTCTTATTCAGGCATGTGATTTGTAAAGTTGTTCTGACCAATGTCATTTTGAAAAATGTTTTTACCATCTCCCTCCCACCCCCACCCCATACCCATTTAGGACCAGAACAGTGATTTATTGATTTTAGGGAATTCCTGGTGTGGGAATTTCTTCCACCAATCTCGATCAGAGGAGAATTGCCTTGGGGAACTGAGAGGTTAACTCCTAGACCATGGCCACACAGCTATAGTATCTGAGCAAAAATGATTAATCTATTACAATGAAACTTCATCATGATATAAGAGAACTCTGCTGCAAGGTTGTATAAATTTGTAACACTATATCTGACTGGCTCAGATCTATCTTTGTCTAACATTGAGTTCTCTTGGTATCAATCGATGGTATTAGATGAGATATTTGTTACTCTTTTGCTTTGTTTTCTGATTGTTTACCGTTTTGGAGTTTATATCTCCTAGGATGGTGGGATTAGAGTCACAGTGGATTTTATAGATCATCTCATCCTACCTCGTCATCTTGTGGGTAAAGAAACTGAGACCCAGAGAGATAAAAGGACTTGCCTTATGGCACAAACCTAATAAATAGCCCAGTGCCAATTTGAACTCATCACCTTACTCCAAATCCAGTGCTTTCCTTTCTACATCAAACTATTGCTTCCTTAGTGAGGAGGTAAGTTCCTCCAACGAAGGAACAGTGCCATGGAGATCATCTATTTCCATCTTCTCTGCACACTGTAGGAATTTAATTAATGTGTGTTTAGAGAAGTGAGGAAGAGATCCTCTTCCCTCATCTTTTCTGACAATTGCACAGTCATAGATCAACAGAGAACATGCTGTTATTGATCCTTTTTATTTTAATATCTTCTATTTGTCTTTTAACTTGGATCATCAAAATATTGACTCTGCAGCTGCTATTTTGCCAATGCACATGGATTTCCATTTTAGTAACAGCCACTCTCACCTTTGCCTTGGCAAGATATGGAACCATTGTTGGCATGTTTCAGTGGCACTTGCAATAGAGAGAAATTTAGTTTTTATCTTAGGCTAGTGATTCTACCTGTCTTTCTCTAGTCTTTGTGCTTAGCCAATGTATATTAGTGTTTAGATTGTCATTTTAAAAATCAGTAATAGTTCATATAGTGTTTAATGGCTCACAGAGTTCTTTGTTCAGATTATCTTGTTTGACCATTGCAACAGCCCTATAAAGTGACTACAGATATGATTATCCTCATTTTACAGATTACGTAATTGAGAGGTTGAATCATTTGCCTATGGTTGACTAGTAAGTGTCAAAAGTTGAATTTAAGGCCAGATCTGATTCTGATTCCAGTGCTATTTCTATGAGACCATGTTGCCTTTTATTATTTAATTTAGTGGGACATTAAAATTTACCACTCATATACAATAATGGAAAGAGTCTTGGATTGGGAGAAAGGAGACTCAGATTCTAGTCACTCTTCACTCATTGACTAGATGTTCTTAGGACCATGCTGGGTAGTTGAACGTCAAGAGTACTGAACTTGGCTTTAAGAAGACCTTGGTTTAGTTCTTTTGTCTTTGCTATTCACTCTATCTATGACCTTGGGTAGATCATTTAATCTCTCTCTGCTCAACATGCTCATCTATAAAATGGGGGCATCACAGGAGTCAAATTCCTATCTAGCAGGTTGCATGTCATGAAATTCCCAAGGGTGGGTAAGAACCAAACTAAAATATAATTGGGAAATGGTTAACAAAACAAATAAAAATATAATACAACATAGATTAAGTTAATTTGTGCTATTCTAAGTCAGCATATGGCTATAGGGATTAATTTTTGCTTGAGTTTGACTCCAGTAGCTTAGAAACTTCAGAGAAGTGAGGGTCCTACTCCAGACTTCTTTCTGGTTGCCATCTGTTAAAGCTAACTTAAAACTCCAGCCCTTAGTTTCCATAGAGTTTATTAATATTTATTTGAATAAGAGAAGACAGACATTGAAGCCTATTCTCAAACTAGCCATGTGGGTACTTCTGTCATGGCTTTCTCTCTCTCAACCACCATCCTTTCACTACCATGTCCAAAGGACTAGAGCAGGGTTCGGCAACCTTTTTGGCCGTGAGAGCCATAAATGCCACATTTTTAACGTTTATTAATATTCATTTTTAACATGGTCACATGATTCATGCTCCTACTTTCCCCTTCACCCCCCGCTCTCTCCCCACACATGGCCGATGCACATTTCCACTGGTTTTACATGTGTCATTGATCAAGACCTATTTCCGAATTGTTATTAGTTGCATTGGTGGGGTAGTTTTGAGAATGCCACATTTTTTAAAATGTAATTTCATGAGAGCCGTACAGTGCTCACAGTGCTCACTCCTGTAACAGCACCTGAAAAAAAATGGACTTTATGGCTCCTGCAGAAAGAGCCATATCTGGCCCTCAAAAGAACCAGATATGGCTCGAGAGCCAACGTTGCCGACCCCTGGACTAGAGTGAGCACATTTCCTGGAACCTCTTCTTAAATCTTCTCCTTTGCCCCAAGATCTGTAACCTTTCCTTTATGGGTCAATGTGCCTACCTCACTGTCTTGAAGGATGACTGACTGAAGTGAATTCAGGAGGAGGGGGTTTCCTTTACACAAAAACCTCTTCCAGTTCTATGATTCTTAGAGTCATATCTTTAGAGTTTAGAAGGTCCTTGGAGTTAATTTACTCTGGTGCCTTAGTTTTATAGATGAGGAAACTGAGGCACAAAGAAGTTAGGTTACTTGTTCAAAGTCATACAAATATTAAGTGGCAGAGCCCTCTGATCCCAAACCTAAGATCTCGATCTAAGACATCAGAAGTCTTATCTTTGTTGGTTGCTTTGTCTTCCTCCCCTGTCTGTCTATACATGAAAACAGAGGTGGAAAATGAAGATGATTGTCCTGATCATTCAGGCTAAAAGTCTACCTTTATCTCAATAATCTGAATATTTCAGGTGAAAGAAAATTTACCCAAGTACTTAATTGCCTCAATTCCCTGCCCCCTTTCTTTTATGTTTACAGATCCACACAAACTGCTTGAAGGTATTTTGTTAGGAAATATTTTTCTTTCCTAGATAACAGCAGAGCCTCAGACCATAGAATTTAAACTGTAGAATCCCTCTTTGAATTATTGTTTTATTTTCTTTGAGGATTTCTCTGGCTCTTTTTATAAGGCATATCACCGAGCTTAAAAGTCCCCAAATACCCCCTCCCCAATTATTTATCCTGGAGAATTTACATGTCCAGTCAAACAGTGAAGTCAATTCTTGACTAGTTTTTTAATTCCCTATTTTCGATTTGGGACAAATTGAAGTACATTTTCATGTTAGTGAAAAGCAATAAATGGAAAGAATCCAGGTCAGCAGAGGGAGGATTTCAGGAAGTTCTGCCTGGATCATGGCTACAGAGTTATGCTTGGCTATTTGAGATCAATTCATTTGTTTCAGCTGTCGACAAAAGTCAATCTCAGCACAACCAGTCAAAAGCCCTGAATTGATTGGTTTTTATTGCTCTGCGTTTTTCATTATATAAATATCACATCCCATGCCCCTTTCCCCACTGATGCCCATAGTATAGAGGAACGATAAGCAAATTTCATGAACTGGGTTCCTGTTTATGCTTTTATGGTCAAGGGTAAACATTTATCCTAAAATCTTCTATTTGTGGATCTCAGAGATGATGACAGGACCTGAAACGATGATCTGGTTTAACTGCTTGCCTTCCGACAGGTAAAGTAAGGAACTATTTATTATCTCTACTTTACATTGAGGCAACTGAGTACAAGGGAGTTTAAATTAGGATCCTAGATTTTGAGCTGGAAGGAACCCATAGAGCCCATGTGTAGTCCAACCCCTTAATTTCACGGATGAAGAAGACACTTGTCCAAGGTCACATGGGTGTTAAATGGTAGAATCAGGAATTGAACCTATTTCCATTGACCTCAGATACTACATTTTCCTCCCACAATTCTATCTTGTTGAAAGGCTCCACAAATTGAGGATGCCTAGAACTTTAGTTTTCTACTTCCTGTGAAGAGCTTTTAAAATTCTATTACAAAGACATCCTGCCTTTATTGAGGTCTGTAAGCAAATGATAATGCCTTTGAAGTTTCAGGCTCCTCCACTGTAGCCCTAAATGTCTGATCTGGTCACTTCAACAGCAGAGACTCAAGGTCAAATTGACATCCTTAGAGAGGGACAACCAGGAGCGTACTGGAACTAGCTTGACTTGGCTTGAGAGTTGACTGTTAAATCTTCATTGTGAGGATTTTGGCTTCAGGGATGGGCGCAAGCTAGCCAATTCAGTGCTTGATTTACTGTTTGGTTGGTTGTCTAGATTTAATAGAGTGATAGAGAAAATTTAATAATACAGATTAAATTTTAAAATGTGATCTCTGCTCTCCAACACGGATGGTTTGTTTTTTTTTTTTTTACTAGCATACCAGGTGGAGACAAAGATAATGGTCTTGAGTTAAGAAATGATTATCTCTCACTAGTAAAGTATGAGTAGGATCCTAATTTATGAATAAGGCTAACATTTCTTTCCTGTTGTAGGCATTTATTTTTGTTCATAGATGGTACCCATTATATTGAATTGTCAGATAGGCTGTTCTAGTCCAAGCATTTTTTTTTAACCCTTAACTTCCATCTTAGAAGCAATATTGTGTATTGGTTCCAAGCAGGAGAGTAGTAAGGGCTAGGCAATAAGGGTTAAGTGAGTTGCCCAGGGTCACACAGCTAGGAAAGTCTGAGGCCAGCTTTGAACCTAGGACCTGCCATCTCTAGGCTTGGCTCTCAATCCACTGAGCCCCCAGCTGCCCCCTAGTCCAGGCCTTCTCACGCACCTTAGTGCCTACTAGTTAGACAATGATGGCTTGCTCCAGTAATTAAGGGACAACAAGAAATTAGGCTGAAACTCAGAAGTTTATTTTGCTAATAACCAGATAACTCACATCTCCATAAAGCCTCCATGCTTTAATATCAAAAATGATTCCTCTTAATGATCTGGGGGAGGTAGATAAGTTAATGAATCTCAATTCCTCCTCCAAAATGAGAGCA
Organism: Gracilinanus agilis; assembly: GCF_016433145.1. Classification (NCBI taxonomy): domain Eukaryota; kingdom Metazoa; phylum Chordata; class Mammalia; order Didelphimorphia; family Didelphidae; genus Gracilinanus; species Gracilinanus agilis. The sequence goes on along the minus strand of NC_058134.1, from coordinate 91,041,314 downwards.
TGGATGAAATGATCTGTAAAAATCACCTCTCGCTTCAATCTGATCCTGTTTTTACAGATGAGGAAACTGGGGTTCTGAGGCTTACATGTCCATGGTCATAAGTGGGGGGAGTTAGGATTTGAACCCAGTCTCCTCATGCCCTGTCCAGTGTACTTCTTCTTTGGAAAGCCCTCCTCTGAGGATCTATATGGATGAATTGAATAATCATGGTTAGAGATGGGAAAAAACACCATAAATCAGATTTCCCTGAAGAACTAGCAATTCATTGCTTACTGTATCTGGATGACCATAAAATACACTAAATAAATACACCGAAATGAGTCATTGATTATTGAAATCTACAAGGCTTTGGCAGGCTGAGGACTATTAACTCTAACTTACCTGAAAAGAAATACTAACTCTTCCCGTCGGAGACATTCGGCTGACTTTAAGGCACCTTCACTCTTGGAAAGGCAAAAACCTGTTTAGGTAGAAGCCTGAGCCATTAGGTCTCTCCAAAGTATATTCAATTACAGCAGCACAATTGTTTTTTATGATTGTATCCGTCATGCTGTCAAAAAAGAAATCTTATCTTCACTCATTACTAAATATACAAAGGGCTGGGATTTCCACTTGGCAAATGTTCCTGTTTACCTGAAGGCTTGATCTCCCTGCCGTCTAATAAAGTTCGTTTACAGCTATTTGCAGGGACAGACCAAACTTTCTAATCCTTAGACTTTGTGAGTTCCCATACTGAGTTTTGTATGAAGCCAGCCAAGCTGTCTATGGAGCAGCAGCAATAGCTCAAAGATGAAGAGTTCTGTTGATAGATAGAGTCAGAAAGTCTTAAGAGGATGTTTTCCTCCCGTAGAGTTAGCTGTCTAGCTGTCTTCTGTCTTCCCTTTCTTTTCAGCTTCTCTGTTTCTAAAAGCTCAGTCTCCTTCCTTCTTCCCCTTTCTTTCCTTTCTTCCTCACTTTTGTCACCTCCTTCTTTTTCCTGACCATTTCCCCTCCTTCCTTCCTCTTTCCCCAACCCATCTCTCTTGCCTTATCTCCTATTTCCGTTCTCATTTATATTCTCCTTCAGCAATTTTTTTTTTTTGCAACTTGTAGCCATAGAGAATTGTTTAGACAGAGCACTGGGGGTAGGGGGGGCAAATCCTTGGTCCAGTGTCAGAAAGCTAGTATGTCTCAAAGTTGAGTCTTAACCCCAGATCTAGTTGACTCTCCACAGTGACTCTCAATTTCCTGTTAATTGTAAAACAAAAGATTTTATTTGTATTTGTCATCAGTATTTCTACCTAGAAATCACAGCAGTTTAAAGGTAAGGTGCAAAATGACCACAGAGTTGACTCTGAAGTCAAAAAGTCCTTAGTTCAAATCCCACCTCTGATATATATTAGTTGTGTGACCTTGGGTGAGTGACTTTATTTCCAAATGCTCTAGGCATCTCTCTAAACTGTAGGTTATGGAGAAATAACCTATATTGGTCACTTTCTCTACACTAATAAAACACATCCCTTACCTTCTCTCTCTTCTCTCTCTGTTTCTCAGAAATACAGATGGGTCCCAATTTCAGGAAATTTGAGATATTAAAAAATTCAGAATTACAAACTAAAAATAAGAAAAATTGGTAACTTCAGAAAGTGGAAGATAAAATCCTACTATGCTTCTTGTCAACATTGTGAGCATAGATTTAATGTGATTCTAATAAATTTGTTCTTTGAATAAATCTACCAAAATTTATACATCCAAAGAATTGTTCCTCCCTTTCAAGTAGGCTTCTTGGGAGGCTTGAAACTTATAACAATAAGGTCCTTGCTCACAACATAGTCAAAATTCCTCTTTTTGGAATTTGCCCCTAGAGCCACACAAGAAAATCCATTTCATAACATATTACTAGTGAGACCTTGTTTTTGTTTAAAATATGAATCACCCAGTGTGACCATCTCCCTTATTCACAAACTTGGCTCTGAACAACTGCTTACCGCTACCAAAAATGTCTGTCTCCAAAGGATGAATATTTGTCATCTTGAGGATATTCAGAAGAATTTATCATAGGCTCTAAAGTTGATTAAATCAGCAAGAAGGATACTGGATTTCTTGGATAACCAGTGCCAGGTAGCATCATTGGAATACATGATCAACCTTCTATGGTGCCTATTTGAAAGATGACACTCATTCTGCTGCTTTGCACAACTTCTCTCCTCTGTGCCTGGAATATGTTCTTTCCTTCTCAGATATGCTTTTTAAAAATCCCCAGTTTCCTTCAAAGCTTAACCCAAGTATCCCTTTCTACACTTCTCTGATACTCTCCACCTTACCTCCATTTCTATTTCCTTCCCCATCTCCAGATTACCTTTTATTTATTTTGGATATACTTCAATACATACATGTGGATCCTCCTAAAAGATGCTTTTCGAGGACATGAGCTATTTAATTTCTCTGTCTAAAGCAATGACCACAGTGCCCAGTGCATAGTAAGCATGCAATACATTCAAACTGGACTGATTTAGAGCTATATGTTGTGAAAACAGGATTAACTCTCCCCTTGTCTATTTTTAGCTAATCAAATCAAGCCTACTTACTATTAAGTATGAGAGATCAAGGCAAGTCACTTACTAGAGTAAGTGACAACTCCAAAGGCCACTGTCCCCCCTCCCCTTGGGGAATGCTAGGCAAATTGAAAGACTACCATTGATTTCTGTGAAGAAGAAGGAGTAACAGGAAGTGACGTGGAAAAAAGAGGTATAAAAAGAGACCACCATGGTCTAGCATTCATTCCTTTCCTGGCTTCTGGAGAGATTGGTTCTGGAGATTCCTTTCCTGGCTTGAAGGAGACCTTTTCCCTGGATCCTGCGTTGGTTTGCTAGGTGAATGACTGAGATTCCTGCCTTGGCTTTGGAGGAAGCTGCGTTGGTGGAACCCTGGCTGAAGACACAACCAGGTCTTCTGGCTGAGGATTACTGGGAAATCCATGTGGAGACAGAGTCTTGGGGAAGCCCTGCTGGGGCTGGGCCTGGCTTCTCAGAAGAAAGGCTTGGTAGGCTTATTAGAATCTACCTCTTTATCTACATTTTTCCACTTTCACACTTTCCACCTCTTTGTAAATAAAACTACTAAAAGTCATTTTGACTTAAGCCGTAATATTTTTTAGAATTCTTATATTTAGCATAAAACCTAAATTTAAACTCTTACAATGTTCTGGTATATTAAAACAAAACACTATGGTATCTCACTATGGTGTAGTTACCTTATACACATGGGTGACATCGTAGTATGTGATTCCATCTTTAAATTAGCTTCCATTTCAGTGTGAATGAGCTCTCTGACTCCTGCCATCTTTTCTTTTATCCTTCTTCAGTACCCATTGCATGCTAGTCAAAGAACAAAACAAGGGAAAGGGGCGTGATTTTTATTCCTCATAAGCCGTTGAGAATTCAGCAAGTCTCTCTGTCCCATCTCCAAGGTCAGCTGCATATCTGGACTATAATTGTTGTTGTTGAGTCATTTCAATTGTGTCCAGACCTTCCTGACATCATTTAGGGTTTTCTTGGTCAAGATACTAGAATAGTTTGTATTACCTTCTCCAACTCATTTTACAGATGAGGAAGCAGAGGTAAACAGGATTAAGAGACTTGCCCAAGGACATAGCCAGTAAGTGTTTGAGGCCAGATTCGAACTCACAAAGATGAGTCTTCCTGACACCAGGCCTGGGATTCTATCCACTGTGGCATCAATTAGGACCGACTACGCTCCATTTCTTCCAATTCCTACAATCTCTGCCTTTTGTAGGAAACTATGTTCAGAGCTCACTTGGCTTATGGAGGAACACTGTCAATTAACTCCTCCTTGGTATGGTTTATAATAACAGTAAAGCTACTCTTTCTGACCTTGACCCAGATCAAAGTGAATATTAGTTATGGTCCTTTGCCATGATAGTGTGTTGTGGCCAACATCTATCACCTGGACAATGTCTATCACACAACAGCAGATTGGAAAGGTGTCCCTATGTTGGCTCTTTTATTTCCAACAAGATGGCTTGCTAATTTAAAAACTGGGCTATTTTCTTCAGGGGCTATTAACACATCAAAAAAGATGTCTATTAGGCCTGAGAAAGTGATTAATTTTACATGTATTTATTCCTTTGGCTCTAAAGTCAGTTATTGCCTTTCTAATGCCTCTTTGATGTCCTACTGATAAACAAATTGTTAGTTGAAAGGAAAAATGTCAAAATAGGTACAATCACTTACTTTGTTGATGATGGATGGGAAGCTATAACACATACATACCATAATTTTTCATTCATCTCAGTTGTATGATTTCCTTCAGCTCTATTCAGCTGCATATAATGAGGAGTAGAAAAAGGAGAGGGCAAGAATAACATAAAGATGGAGTTTAGCAAGTTATGAGCATTATCATTCTGTCCAGAGACGAAAGAACAGTGAGCAAAAGACCACGTACAATAGAACTTGTTGACTCTAAAGTTAAGATTGGGAAGGGAAGAGAGAGAGATTAGAGAAAGGGTAATAGCCTGGAAGATGACGGAGGGATAAAGACTGGAGTCTGCCAAGGATAAATAATAGGTTTGGGAAGGGCAAGGCATAAGGATAGATGGGATAATAGCTAGCCATGGTCTGATAAAGGTATGTTGGGGCATTTTTGACCATCACCAAGAAACACTTTCCGATGATAAGATAAAGGGAATGGATAGCTGAGGTGGAATTGGGGAGGAGGTCATTGGAATTGAAGAGACTGAGGAATTGGGAGGTTTAGCCTCTCTGAGAAGGGATCATCATGAATGATGAAGTCCCCTATTTTATGGGCAGGAGTTGGGTTAAAGAAGACTTACCTTTAGGATGTGTACAATACACATGCATATTGGTTTTTCAATAAACATTTGTTGAATTAAACTAGACAGTCACACAACTAGTCAGTGATGGAACTAGGTCTAGAATTGATTCCACCTGGTTCCTATTTTAAATGCTTTCCCCACTGTACTGGCATTAAAAAAAGTGCTTTTACTTATATTATTTCATTTGTTCTTCATCCTTTGAGATAGGATAGAGATTGTTTCCATTTTTACAAATGAGAAAACTGAAGAAAAGAGAGAAGTAAGGCATTTACCCAGGGTATCCAAGTAGATACCAATATTGTTAGAACCAGAGGTTCTAAGAATAGACAATTTTATGGAGGCATTCATGAGTCCAATACATAATAAATCAATATGATAGCATTAGAGAGCTACTGGGAACTCCCTTCTCTCAGTACCCTGTACACTGGGACTTATAATTTCACTGGTATTGGGAACTCTCAAATGAGGAAATGCCTTCAACCAATTCACTTTTCCCTCAACCTAGAGCCTTGGAGAGTTGCCTAGATTACTGAGAAGTAGAGATTGATGCTCAGGATCATACAGCCAGTATGTGTCAGAGTTAGGATTTGAACACAGAATTTTGCACCATACTGTACCATGTCCTCTTATACTTTGCACACAATAAGAGTTTAAGTGTTATAATAATAATGTTTCCATTTATGTAGTATTTACTGTGATTTAGGTACTTCAAAAATATTTCATTTGATCCTCACAACAAAAATCCCCTGGGAGGGCCAGGGTTTTTCTCCCACAATAAAAGCATCAGGTGCTATTATTATCTTCATTTTACACATAAGAAAACTGAGGCAAACGGAGATTAAGCAAGTGTCTGGGGCTGATTTTGAACTTAGATCTTCCTAAATTCAGGTCTGATACTCTAACCTCTTTATTACTTAGCTGCCGAATGAATAAATTAATGAAAGCTCTTCTCATTGATATGTCATAAAATACTCACTATTCTTATGGGTTGAAGGGAAAATGTTATCTGGAAAGAGGAACAATTTGAGAGTATTTAGGTCCTCTAGCCAATGTACTATGATGGAAAGAACATTGTATTTGGAGCCAGAAGTGATCTAACTCAAAATCTTGCCTTTAACACTAACTTGTGGTGTGACCAAGGAGTGCCTTCCTCCCACTCTGTATATATATCTTGTACATTCCTAGCCATTTATGTGTTGGCTTCCCTTTTAGACTATAGGCTCCCTGAGGGTAGGCCTTATGTTGTTGACCTTTATTTGCATTCCTGGCACTTAGCATTGTGTCCGACATATGGTTGGCATTTAATAAATGCTTGCTGACTTGAATTAATGAATTATTTACCTTCTTTGAGCCTCAGTTTCCTCCTTTGTAAAATGGAGACCATAATACTTCTAGTGTTCACCATACATGGGATCGTTGGTATTATCTAATGATGTAACCCTTTGTAAACTTTAACTCCCACTCCCTGCCTTCCCATTCCTGGAATGTCTAGGGTCCTGTTACTTAAAACTAAAGGGAAATTTGTGAGTCAACTAATCTAACCCTCTTATTTTACTTATAAAGAAAATGAGGCGCAGATAGGTAAAATGCTTTAAACTCACAAAAGTAGCACTTAGCAGAGTTGGGATTTGCACTCAATCCTCCGACACTAAATTCAGAACTCAGGTTTTTAGACTTGAAAGAGACTTTAGAGATCAACCCTGCTCAATGCATTAATCCATTCTACACCATTCCCAAGGGGCTCTCTGGCCTCTCCTTAAATACTCCTGTGGCACAGAACTCACTACCTAATTTAGTCCTCGACTTAGTTCTTGAGAGTATTTTTAAACTCGGAAGACTCAGAGGAAATTCTTGCTATCTCTTCACTCTCTTTAACGTTTTATTGAAGGCTTTTCCTTACACCACCCTTACTCTCCTTTACTGTCCCTCCCCCAATCTCACTTATAACAAAGAAAACCAGTTAGACAAACCCAACTGCAATGCCTGCCTCTGATAACACGTCACATCCTGCAGTCAGAACCCACCACCTCTCTACCCAGAAGACAGTAAGGGCATTTTTTTAAGCCTCTGACCCCAGCTTTAGCCCGTTGCCATAGATCCATTCACTAGCCCCACCTCAGACACATCCGAGCAGTCCATTGAGTGTGTTGGGGTCAGTTGACTTCCTAGAAGTGCTTACATACCCTGAGTCATTCATTGTGGGCCCATGCCCAATGTCAATAATGGCATGCCACCAGTCACCTTCTCTGACCCCACATTCCTTTCACTCACCTTCTGCTTTTGATCTCTGAACCACCTCTCCATCCAAAATGTGGCTTGCCCACAGGGAAACACGCAGCCCATCTCTGCAGAGGTGGGTGGCTCTTTTGTGTGGGGTGGTATGCAAAATATTTCAGAAGACCAGTCACTGTAACCCATGCCAAAAGCTTCCTCTTCGCTACTTCCTTTAAAAACACTCTGGATGGGCTTTGGCATGGTTTCCCTGAAACACATGCTAACTATCAATGATTAACCACTAGAGTTTCTAGGTGTTCCCTTTATAGAGGCTCCTAAGACCTTTATTCATTCCCTTTTCCTCTCTCAAAGCAGAACTGAAATAACTTCCTGAAAGTAATCTTGGGCCACACTGAACTTCGCTATAACATGCTAATCAGAGATAATGTGCCATTTAGTACATGCCGGGTCTGCCAGGACCTCTGACCCAAGGAGTTGAAATTCTGATATATGAGTGCTGGTATGGTGCCCCAAAGAGAATTCTAGAGAGTCACCACTATAATTATTTGCCATTGAAGTGTCTTTTTTAATGGCCTATATAACTGGATATAATGGTCTATATAAGTGGATATTGTTTTCATTATACAGAGTCAGCTAGGCAGTAAAACAGAGAGCTGGATTTAGAGTCAGGAAGATCCAAGCCAAAGTCTGTTTCAGACACTTAACAGTTGTGTGACTGTCAGCAAATAATTTCTCTTGGTCCCAGTTTTGTTATCTGTAAAATGGAATTAATAATATCACTTAATGCACAAGATTATTGGGCGTTTGAAATGAGATAACATCTATAAAGCATTTTGTAAACCTTAAAAAATTATATAAGTGCTAGTCAATTATTATTATATCATGGAATCTTAAAGTTGGAAGGGACCTTGGGAACTGTTTGTTCAAATCCTACCCAAAATGTGAATCCCATTTACACACCTGAAAGTGATCATCCAGTATCCTTTTAACATTGAAAAACCCATTTTCTTCTTGAGGTAGTCTGGTCCATTTTTGGACAGTCAAAATTATTAAGAAAATTTCCCTTACATTGATCCAAAGTCTCCTTCCCAGAACTCTCACCCTTTGGTTCTAGTTATAGTAATATTTGTTTTGCCCTCTGGGGACAAGCAGAAAAAGCTGGAGGGTTTTACAGACCTCATATAGGGTATTGTGTTTCGTTTTGGGCACCATGGATTAAGAAGGACATTGACAAACTGGAGAGTGTCTAGAGAAGAACAACCTTCTGGACTTTACTATAGAATAGTGAAGGACCTTGAGTCTATGACATACAAAGATCATTTGAAGCAACTGGACTTGGTTAGTACAGCAAAAAGAAGACATGGGGGAACAACCTCAGGTCTCTAATGACTATCATGTAACAAGGAATTAGACTTGTTTCTTGTTTTCCTTGGCATTGGAGAATCCAACCAGGAGCAATGGGTAGAAGTTGCAAAGAAGTCAATTTAGATTTGATATCAGTACAGACTTCCTGACAATTAGAGCTTACCCAAAGTGGAATGACCTGCCTTTAGTTGTGGCAAGCTCTCTCTCTCTTTGAAGGTCTTCAAGCTGAGGCTGAAGAATCATTTGTTGAGGAAGTTGAGGCAGGACTTCTTTTAATGTGCGGATTAACTCAGATGGCCATTGAGATCCCTTCCAACTCTTAAAGTCTATGACTGATGATTTTTTCATAGGACAACCCTTCAAATATTTGAAGACTGCTATTATATTCTTCCCGCAAACTGTCTTATCTCTTCAATTTAAAGTATCCTGAGTCTGTTCAAGCCATTCTTGAGTAGCATAGTTCTGAGTTACCTCAACATCCTTTGGATATGGAGTAGCTTGTCTTTGCCCTTTTAATTATTTATTTTATTAAAAAAATTTTAAACCCTTACCATCTGTTCTAGAATCATTATTAAGTATTGGTTCCAAGGCAGAAGAGCAGAAAGGGCTAGAAAATCAGGGCTAAGGGACATGTCCAGTTTCACACAGCTAGGAAGTGTCTGAGATCATATTTGAACCTAGAACCTCCCATATCTTGGCCAGTTCTCAATCAACTGAGCCACCTAGCTGCCCCATATATATATATGTAATATATATTTTTTCAATCAGCAAAAATCCACTTTGCTGGATTTTTATATTTTAAAACTTTTATTCCATGTAGTTTGGAGGCAATGAGTATTTGTTGTGACAACATCTATTAATCATATTGTTCTTAAACTTTTATGGTTCACCATTATGTGGGAAACAGTTCTATGAATAAAAACTCTCCGATTCCAATATGGTTTCTTTACTGAATTCTTCAGGCTATTTTGGGGTTTTCATTTGCATATATATATATGTATATATATATATATATATATATGTGTGTGTGTGTGTGTGTGTGTGAGTTTATAAAGGATAGTAACCTTCTAGTGTGAAATTCTAGTCATCAGATAATATTTTTCCAGTCATCAGATAGATGTTAAATTTTTACAACCTACAGTGATGTGCTGCACAGTTACTACTACTTACATGATTTTCATTGATCAATAAGACTGGCTCCTTGAGCACAGATAACCTTTCTGTGATTTCTGGTGGTAATGGCCTGACACTGAATCATGATTATGAGCCCTTTATTTCTCTAAACATATCAGCTTTGCTCAATAATTCTAGCTCATGATCCTGCCAATGGAGGTTCTTTTGAGTCCTCTCTTGGATCTTAGATTCTATGGGCTCCATTTGGAGATAAATCAATTTCTATTTCATTTAACAAATCCAGTGACCTATGTCTGTCATCAACTTTTACTATATTGTATTGTGACGTCACTTCTATTTGTTCTAAAAGTAGTTCTGTACATTTTAAACTTGTTTTTATTGTGTGCTCTGAGAACACTCATTAATCTTCTTTTTCATGAGGAGATATTAATCTTTCTTTAAATGCCTTGAGGTGATGAGTCCTATGTCTCATTAACATTGTATGGGGTTTTAAAAAGTCTGTTGTCCATGTGACCATGCTCAAAATATATTTGTTAAAACTGGTATTGCAGAGCTGTTAATTCCTCTAAATGTGCACTTCCTGGTAAGCTCTGACTTCAGGATGTCAATCAGTCTCTTAACATACACAATCTCAACTCTTGTAATTCTTCCAAAAAAGGAAATACTTATTAATATACTTTTCTTTTCTTTTGATTTGAAATTCTTTATTTAATTAATTTAGAACATTTTCCCATGGTTACATGAATCATGTTCTTTCCCTCCTCTCCTCTCACCCAACTCCCATAGCCAATAAGCAATTCCACTGGGTTTTACATGTGTCATTGATCAAGAACTATTTCCACATTATTAATATTTGCATTAGGGTTATCACTTAGAGTCTACATCCCCAATGATATCCCCATAGACCCATGTGATCAAGCAGTTGTTTTTCTTCTGTGTTTCTACTTCCACAGTTCTTTCTCTGGATGTTTCTACTTCTAGTGTTCTTTTTCATAAGTCCCTCAGAATTGTCCTGGATCATTGCACTGCTGCTAGTAGAGATGTCCATTACATTCGATTGTGCCACAGCATATCCATCTCTGTGTGTAAGGTTCTCCTGATTCTGCTCCTTTCACTCTGCATCAATTCCTGGAGGTCATTCTAGTTCACATGGAATCCCTCCAATTCATTATTCCTTTCAGCACAATAGTATTCCATCACCGACAGATACCATTTTGTATTTGTTCAGCCATTCCTCAATTGAAGGGCATCCCCTTATTTTCCAACTTTTTGCCATCACAAAGAGTGCGGCTATGAATATTTTTGTACAAGTCTCTTTCCTTATGATCTCTTTGGGGTATAAACCCAGCAGTGGTATGGCTGGATCAAAAGGCAGACAGTTTTTTAAAGCCCTTTGGGCATAGTTCCAAATTGCCATCCAGAAGAGTTGGGTCAATTCACAACTCCACCAGCAATGATGCAATAATGTTCCAGTTGTGCCACAATTCCTCCAACATTTATTACTTTTCTTTGCTGTCATTTTAGCCTATCTGCTAGGTGTGAGGTGGTACCTCAGAGTTGTTTTGATTTGCATTTCTCTAATTATAAGAGATTTAGAACATTTTTATGTGCTTATTGATAGTTTTGATTTCTTTAACTGAAAATTGCCTATTCATGTCCCTTGCCCATTTATTAATTGGGGAATGGCTTGCTTTTTTGTACATCAATATACTTTTCAATAGATTCATATAACTTGATGCGCTCCATATATGTCAAATGATTAGTATGATGTTAATCATCTTGAGGGTAAGGATTATTTTGTTTGCTTGTATTTATATCTCCAGTACAGTGCTTGGCACATAGTCAGTATTTAATACATTATCTGTTTGTCTATATCTCCATCTTTAACCTGAAAGTTATACTCAATGCTATTTAGGAGTAGTAGTATTGGATTTAAGGCCAGGCAGAGACATTGTAGGTTTAAACTAACTTCCTGGAAGATGCCACATTTTATATCAATTATTCTTGACATTGTTTTGGTGATATATTTTGAGTAGAGAACAGCTTTCAATGTGGACATAAAAATTTTCATGTTCTTGCTATATGTGAGCCTCTTTTATATAGTAATAGTATATGAATGAACCATGAATGTGGAACTGAGTCAAAGGCTTTACATGATTTAGCCAAGGTGGTATACATGTTACCAAACTTTTGGGTGGTTTGTTCAGTAGCCATCTTTTGTTTTGTGTTTAATTGTGTATTGCTGGGAGAAAGCCATGAAACTGTGCTAACACAAATTTATGAATGACACAAATTTATGTTACCTGATTTAAAATGGAGCAAGGCAATTTTTCTGTTCTTCCTTAATCAGTTCTCTCTCCCACTCACCACCTTGGTTATTCCAAACCTTCTCTTCTTTCCTCATACCTTCCATGTCTTTCTTTACTCAAACTATTTTACCTGAGGACTTAATCTCATAATTCACTGAAAAAAAATTAAGACCATTCACCTTAAACTTGTTTTCTTCATCTCACATTCTTCAGTAGTGATAATGGAAAGGAAATTAGCAGTTGAGCCAGAGACCCTGGGTTCAAATTTTGTCTCTTCTGCTTTATAGAGTTGTTAGGAGAATAGCAATATATAAATTAGCATTTAGATAGCATATATAAAATGCTTGCAAAACTTAGAGCACTATGTAAATACTAGGTATTATTACGATTACCTATGTGAATTTGGGCAACTTACTTAACCGTGCTGAACCTCACTTTCCTCATCTTTAAAAGGAGAAGGCTGTACTTGATGGCCTCAGAGATCCTTTCTACCTCTACGTTTTTGATCTCTTCATTTATTCCAGTCTGTGATGATGAGGTAATCCTTCTTTTCAAGGCCAATTCTTCTATATTCACCCTTGATCACCTGCCTCAAACTTCTTCCTAGCATGTTGTTCCCATATTATTACCACTTTCTCTCTAGTATCTTATGTTTCCCTATCTACTGACTCCTCTCCTGGTGCCTATAAAACATACCTATGTCTCACCCATCTTAAAAAATCCTCACTCTAGGCTACCATCCACATTAGCTATTATTTTTCATTCCCTTCTCAGGAAAACTCCTTGAAGAACCATCTACACTAGGTATTCCACTTCTCTAATTCATCTGCAATTTGGTTTCTGACCTTATTCAACTAAAACTTCTCTCCTCAAAGCTACCAGTGCTTTCTTCATTACCACATCCAATGGCCTTTTCTCAGGACTTCTCCTTCTTGACTACTCCAGAATCTGGCACCACTGATCAATCGCTCTTTCCTCCTGGATACTCTGTCTGTCCCCTCTATTTTCCCATCACCAATCTCCTTTGGATCTCTTCCTACTTGTCTAATCCTCCTTCTCAGCCATCTTTCCTGAATTTTTGTCCAGCATTCCTACTAATTATGGATGTCTTGGGCCCTTTTTTCTTCTTTCTTTATACTGTCTCATTTGGTGATCTTATCAGCTTCCATGGGTTTGATGATCATCTCTGCTGATGAATCTTAGATCTTTTATATACAGCAACCTTAGTCTTTCACCTGAGCTCCAGTTCTACATCATACCTAAGCATCCTATAGTATCTCAAATTCGATATCTCTGACAGAATTTATTAACTGTCCCTTAAAACTCACTTTGATTATGAACTTTCCTACCTTGTTGGGGATATCACCACTTTCCTCATTACTGAGGTTTGTAACTTTAGTGTCATACTTGATTTCTCACTCTCCTTCACCCATCTATCTAATCAATAACCAAATTCTGTAGTTTTTCACTCATAGATTCTCATCACTCTACTCACCCAGCCAAAATTCTGATTTAGGCACTTACTACCTCTCACCTGGACTATGGTAATACCTGTTTACTTAGCTTCTGTGACTCAAATCTCTCCTTTCTCCAATCCAACCTCCATATAGCAACCAAAGAAAATTTCCCAAAGCACAAATTATCCTAACCTTCCAGTCTATAAACTCCAATGTCTCCCTGTTATCTCTAGGATCTTAGGACATTTAAAACTCTTTATAAGTTGGTGATTTCATATGTTTCTAGTTTTTTCACATTTACCTCTTACCCATATATTCTATGGACCAACCATACTTGACTACCTGTTTCTCATACATGATGCTCCAACTCCCCTGTCCATACCTTCTTCTTGGCTGCTCCCTATGCTAGAATACTCTCTTTCCTCAACTCCACTTGTAGAATCTCTGACCTCCGTCAAGAATCAGCTCAAATGCCACATTCTGTAGGAAGCCATGGTCAGTCCCTTCAGCTGCCAGTGCCATCCCCTCTAAATTTTGTTCCATCCTCTCTATATGTAGCATGTATGTACCCAATTACACACATCTTCTGTTTCATTAGAAAGTAGGCTCCTTGAGGATAAAGACCATTTTTCCTTTGTATTCCTTAGTACTTAGCATAGTATCTTGTAGAAAGCAGACATTTGCTAATTCAGGATTGTCCAGGGAACCAGGATTCCCTTCTGTCTTTCTAGTTTCATACAATTGCCAAGCATGCCCTGGGCTTTACTGGAGTCCCCAACACCAACGATGGTGTAGTGAAAAGATCTGCTTGTTGAACTATATTGAAGTTTTTGTTTTCTTCCCATCCTCAGCCCCCCCAACTTTGGGAAGCATTCCTCTCTGGGACAACCCAGCTGAAAAAGGTCTTGCGAGAGACAACTAAAATGACCAGAACAACTGGGGCTGGGCTATATGGAGACAGACTTAAGGGGGAAGAGAGGTAAAGGCTATGAGATGATAAGATTTTAAAATCATTAAGAATGGAAGTAAACTTAGACATCTGATCTAAAAATAGGACTACTAGAAGTTATTTCTCACACTTTGAAAAAACTGGGCTTATTTTCCCCTAGGGGTACAGGCTTTAAATAGAAATAGGTTCAGGAAGAGTTTAGATATGCTCATGAATGACAAATCCTTGATGGGTTATTCAAAGAAACTGATGTTAGGGGTATATTTTTAATCTTTGAGTTTGATGACCTGATGGACAAATGGACTTTCCCACATTATAACTTTTGGTGCCTCAGTTAAAATACTGAGAAGGATGAATTGTGGGGCTAACACATTGTAGCAATTTTTATATTCTATTAAAGATGAAGGCATTTAGGCTGTCATCATAACTGGTATTTATATAGTCTTTCAAAGTTTGTAAAACACTTCAGATAAATTATCTCATCTGAACCTCACAACAGCTCTGTAAGATAGGTGTGCCAGGCATTATTATTCCCATTTTACAGATGATAAAACTGAAGCTGAGAGTTCCATGAAACACGAAGTTCCATGGCTACATAGCCAGTGTCAGAGGTAGGACTTCATAGGATCATGAGATTTCATAGAACTGGAAGGAATTTTTGATTTTTTTGACTCCATAATTTTTATAAGTGAGGATCTGGAGACTGAAAGAAGTTGAATTACTTGCTTAGTATCATAGCAGTAAGTATCGGGGCAGGATTTGAACCTAGGTTTTCCTGTCCACTCTTCCATGTCCACTCTGCCAACCTATTTCTCACTTCTAGTCTGTCCCTCTTATCTCTTGTGTCATGCTGCTCTTTATCTATGAGATTCCTTCTATTTCTAAAATAGAATTATTTTCTAAAAAAAATAGACTAAAGGCAACTGTGCATAGCCTTAGCAAATACTTTACAACATACCTTTCAAGAGGAAACAATGAGATGAGTGTTTGGGGTACAGTTATAGTCCCAGACACCTCAGGAACATCATGTGGGGAGATTCATTTGGGTATTACTTTCTGACATCTTTTAAAAATTTCTCACTAGATGCTGAAATATTTCATGGCTGAAAGCTCCTCACTGTTCATTTTAACTGCCTCTTTATGAATTCTCTGTCTTCTCTGAGTGGGGGGGGGTTATATAAATCTCCTCTATATTTCTGCCTCATCTTTATTTTCTGTCATTGGGGAAAGGACTGCCTGGGATGATAGGGAACTACTAAATCTGAGCAGTGGCAAGCAGAGCTTGAAATCCCCAGAAGTTCAAGCCACCAGTCCATACCACAGATCCCAGAGATACCTCCTGAGCATCCTGGGTCCCCATTTCTCTTTTT
The DNA here is from genome assembly GCF_016433145.1 of Gracilinanus agilis. Taxonomy (NCBI): domain Eukaryota; kingdom Metazoa; phylum Chordata; class Mammalia; order Didelphimorphia; family Didelphidae; genus Gracilinanus; species Gracilinanus agilis. The sequence continues at coordinate 91,025,661 of NC_058134.1, read as the reverse complement.
CTGTTGGACGGTGACCATAACTGAAGGAATTTATGAGAACTCAGCCCTCCTTTGAGGTATGCCCCTGTCTCCAGTATGGATGTCAGTCGATACCAGTAAGTTATGTTCTTTTTACAGACCAAAGGCTATGATTCCTCACTCCCTGGTCCCTAATTATCATGGAGATGGGAGTGGATGGTGACAGGCTAGGAAAGATGTAAAGGATAGTTTTCTGATCTTGAATTAAATATATGTAGCAAGGTGATATTTTAGATAGAGTGCTGGATTTGCATTGACAAGACCTTAGTTCAAAATCCTGACTTAAATATTTACTAGCCAGAGTGTGACTCCTCCTTTCTAAAATAGGAAAATAAGCACCTATCTCACAGGGTTGTTATGAGGATCAAATATGATAATGCACTTTACAAACCTTAAAGACTTACAAAAGTGCTAGCGAATATTATTCTTAGCCAGAAAACCCCACAGATCTCAAGCCATTGGATGCCTTTTCTCCTAATGTCAGAATTATGTGGTAAATCTCTCCCCACAAAAAGTTCCTTCTAAAGGGCAGGGAGGATTTGAGATATTGGGAGCAGGGTGTTGGCTGTGACGAAGAAATCAAAGATAGGAAAGTAGGGATTTTTAAAAGTTGGGCAAAGGGTCTAGATGGGACAGAAGTCACCTTGGCCCCTTACAGGACCTATCACAAACTTGATCATGGTTATCTGTCTGATGAGTTAGGATCAAAGATTTTGAAAGGTGTCCAGCAAGGGACTTGACCAGGTAGAAAAGTACATCTCTCCTGGCACTTCTCTGCCTGGCAGACAAGTAGAAATCTTGGCTCTACCTGCCTCTTCTTCCAGAGTTTATACCACTTTGATGATTTGTGAGTGGGTTCTTCCTGTAGAGAGTATTCATTTCCAGACCATCAATCCCATCTCTTGGCTAATTAACATCACTTTGCTTTTATGAGTTTGAGCTTTTGTTAGCTGGATTTCAGCCATCTCTTCCCCCAGCCCTCCTCCATTAAAGGCCCTAAGTATGCCTAGGTGTTCTGAGTTGGGGGAGAGAGAAGGATGCCGCTGGTGTGTGTCATTGATGTAGGATTAGTTTCTTTGAGAGAATAAAGAAGGTAGGTGATAATACCCTGTTCTGTGGTGATTGTCCTTCAACCTTGTACATACTTCCGAGATTCTTTACAAATTACTTCATCGTATAAACTGGGTGTCCAAGTGGATAGAGAGCCATGCCTGTAGACTGCAGGCATGTATTCAAATCTTTGGCTGCAGACACTTTCTAGCTGTGTAATCCTGGGCAAGTCTCTTAGCCCCAATTGCCTAACCTCTCTCACTCTTCTGTCTTGGAACTGATACTTGGTGTTGATTTTAAGCTAGGAGGTAAAATTTCTTTTCCTTTTTCTTTTTTAAAAATTTTTCTTTATTTTAAAAATATTTTTCTATGTTTACATGATTCATTTTCTTTCCCTCTTCTCTTCCCTCCCCACTCCAAGAGTCAATAAGCAATTCCACTGGGTTCTACAAATGCTATCACTTGATACCCATTTCCATATTTTTCATTTTTGCTATAGAACTATCTTTTAAAGCCCAAACCCATATCATATCATATACCCCCATATATATATATAACATACCCATGTATACATCATATTCCCATATATGCAAGTGATAAATCATATGTTTTTCTTTTGTATTTCAACTCTATAATTCTTTCTCTTAATGTGGATAGCATTCTTTCTCATAAGTCATTCAGAAGAATCTTGAATTATCACATTGCTACTAGTAGTGAAGTCCATTACACTGGATGGTTCCACAATGTTTCATTTTCTGTATACAATGTTCTTTTGGTTCTGCTCATTTCACTCTGCATCAGTTCACTGAGGTTCTTCCAATTCATCTAGAAATCCTCCAGTTCATCATTCCTTACAGCACACAATAGTATTCCATTACCTTCATATACCACAATTTGTTCAGCTATTCCCCAACTGAGAGACACCCCCCCATTTTCCTATTTTTTGGCAGGAAATGTTTATTTTTTTAAAAAATGACTTCAAAAGACTTTTCAAATGGAAAAAATTTAGAATCAAAATGATTATTTTGGATTTTTGGATTATTTTGTCCTTCTATGCACTTAAAATTCTTCCTCAATCCATTTCCTAAATACACCAAAAACATTTCTACAAATACTCTTCTATTTCCCATTTAAATGTCAGTTCTTTTCCTACTTCTTGATTTCTAATACCCCTTCCATCTCTAAAAATTAATGATACTATTCCTTTCTTAAGAATTGGGCTTTATTCCTTTTGGAACGCCATAGGCTTCATCTCAAGATATTAGAAGGAATAACAGGGATTATCTTGGTCAACCTTTATTTTACTGGTGAGGGAACTGTGAAATAAGATGGTTTGTCCAAAAGGTCACAGATAGAAGAAGAATTGCGAATAGTGAAATAAGATGGCTTGTCCAAAAGGTCACAGATAGAAGAAGAATTGGGAATAGAACCAATTTCTCATGACTCCCTTGCTTAGTATTCTTACGTTGCAACATATTCTAACTTTCCATGTTCCTTTACTATTATTAGCCACTCAAAGACTTGTTAGTGCTTTGTAAACCTCTGTAATTGTGAACTTTTAGAGGAAGTGTGGTATGATAGCAAGAGCACTAGGTTTGGAGTCAGAGGACCTAGTTTCTTATCCTGACGCGTCACTACTCAATGACTTTTGAGAAGTCTCTGGGCCTCAAATTCCATATATATAAAATGAGAGATTAGATTAGATGGACTCTTGGGTGACTTATACCTTCCAAAACTATGATCTCCAAATGGAAAACCAAGGGCCAAAGGCTTGTAACAAAATTTTTGCTTCTTTAAAAAATTCCTTTGTCATATATAAGTTACAGGGTTATGTGCAGTCAGCTCTCAATGATCCTGTATGAGGATGCTATGAATAATTTCTCAGAGTTTTAATGCTCTTCCTAAAACAAATCTGATACACTCTACTGGCCCACTAGGACTTCAGGACCCCCACAGGATTTATAGCCATTCATCACAATAGATTAACCTTGTTTCTGAGGCGATGGTTAGACCCTTTGAAGAGTATTTTGTGATGTTACAATATATCTCATTTCATTTTTTTGTATGAAACCTCTCTGGGCATAGATGTATCCCCGTGTGTTTTGTGGAGAGCATGGTGTTTCTTTTATAATTTTATTTTATAAGTAAGCCTTATCTGCCAAATTATTTGACTACAATCCTTTAAGGTAGGTAGGGCAAATACTACTCCCTTTTACAGATCAGCTTCAGAGAAGTTAAATGATTTGTTGAAGGTCACACAGGTAATTCACCAAAATTCCAACCCAAGTCTTCTGACTCCAAGACCAGTGTCCTCTCCATTCTGGAGCACTGACACTCTTTATAATCAACCTGTACTTTTCATTTCTCTTATGAGAGCCTGGAATGAGAAGCCCCTTGAGGTCAGGGACTATTTATGGACTTTGTTTTCCTGGTATCTAGTGGAGTGACTGTCACATAGTACACTGAATAAATGTTTGCTGATCGATCGATTGGGGGTAATTGAGATATTCTCTGTTTTGTTCAACCAAAGATTAGATTTAGAAGAGATAAAGACTGAACGTTGAGTAGTGACACAGGAAAACCAATAACCAATCTTGAAATGAAGCCAATCTACTCAGTCAAAGCAAAGGGAAACTTCTCATTAGTGCAGAGTAGAAAGAAATGTGTGAGACAAATACTTATTAGATATCTGCAATAAATGTCTGTTGATGATACCTACTTGCTGTTTCTTGAACTTGGTTTTCCATCTCCTTCTTTGGCTTAGACTAGCCTCACTGATTGCAATGTACTCCTTCTTTACTCCTGCCACTAAATTTCTAGTGTCATTTGAGTCTCAAGTCATATGCCACTTCTCAAATTATAATGCCATTGGTTATCTCTAGTAGAATGTAAGCTGCTTGAGGGCAGTGGCTGTTTTCCATTTTTTCTTTGTATCTATCCCAACACCTAGAGCAGTGCTTACATATGGGATGGAATGAAACTGGACTTTCTTTGGGATAGCAGGTTCCTGTTGAAGCCCAATGTAGGTCTTATCATTTTGCAGAATTGCTTGGAACATGTTAAGTGTCTTGCCCAGGGTCACACAGATGAGTTAGAGGTGGTCAAATTTTTGTGGACTCCAAGACTGGCTGTCTCTCTACTCTATTACATGGCCTCTTGTGGATAGTAGACACTTAATAAATGCTAACTGAATGAATGAAGAGGAGGAAGACATAGTTCAAAATAATTTTCTATTGAAGCATTTAGGTAGTGCAATGGATAGACCACTGGACATGGAGTCAGGAAGAATGGAGTTCAAATTCTATCTCAGATACTAAGTGACCCTCTATTTAGCCTCCATTTACCTCAATTTCCACAACTGTAAAATGGAGATTTTTTTTTGTTGTGAGGATAAAATGAGATAATATTTATGAAGTGCTTTGCAAACTTTAAAGTGCTCTATAAATGCTAGTTATTATTATCATTATTTTTAGGGGCATTTTCAAAAGTACAGTACAATGGTATGTCTGCATGGTTAAAATCATAGTAACTGCCTTGTTTGGGGGGCAAGGAGAATGAGAAGCCTTGGGCCAAGAAAACAGAGGTATTACAATTTGTAACTGAGACTTTAAGACAGAGAGTTTGTAGCTTGCCACTGGACAGCAGCTGGTGAATACAGATTGGAAGTATTACACAGTGGCCTGTGAATTAGGTAGGAGTTCTGTGGGCGATCTGGATTGTCTGATTTGTTTTGGAAATCTTGTATTCTGAGGACTTGCCACCATCTCGCACTGCGTCAGACATGTCTAGCTTATTGTTGGTGTTCAATATATATTAAATATTAATAACAGGGATAATAATCATGATAATAACTATGTGTTCCAGACCTCACTGTTCTTGGCATAGTCACTGTTATGATTTATTGGGTCTTTTAGAGGTTGTCTAGCATACCAAGTTATTAAAACCTGCCAACCTACCTTCAGAGGTATTTTACAGGCTAGTGCTGCAATGCATCCCTTTGTGTTTGGATGATTTCCTGGAAGAACCAAGGAATTGGGAATGCTTTTCACTAGGCTTGATGGGAATTCAGCTCATAGAGGGAACCTAAGGTTGCTTGCATCTGCAGAAACCTTTCTTGCTCTGAGATCTGCCTAATGGAATGAGTTAGTGCTCTCAGGCCAGTTCCTCTCAGTGCCACGTGTCCCAGAGCCCAAACCACCATCTCTCCCTCTAGCTAACACTTTGGATCCTTATCATCAGACATTTTAGATCTTATCGGCATTAAGAACCAAAGTAGCCTTGTTAATAGAAGCTTCTTTAATTTGGTCTTCCAGGAACATTCCCCCCCATTTCCCTAGATCAATGACATTGTATGTAGCAGGATTCTAACAATTTGCATTGGCATTCATCTTAATAATCTCTTCAAGGTTGACAAGAGAGACAGCATGGCAGAAGGGATAGATAGCTGGCCCTGGAGTCAGGAAGACCTCGTTTAAGTCCTACCTCTGTCTGACACATACTTCTTGTGTATACCTCTTGGATAAGTCCCCAAGTAATTTTCTAAGGCTGTAAGTTGTGAAGCAGTCCCAGACCTGCTTTGATGGAGAATGTTTCCTCATTTCAAGTTTCTTCTACCAATAAAATTATAGGTCCAGGCTCATACTCTCCAAATATGGTATTCTTCCCAACAATCCTGTTAGAATGGTCATAAATATATTATTATTCCCATTTAACTGATGAAGCTACAGGGATTTGCCTATAGACTGATAGCTCGTAAGTGCAAAGGTGCTGATTTAAAGCCAGGTCTTATGATTCCAAGTCCAGTGCTCTTCACCTTATGCCAGGCTTCATCCTCTTCTTAAACACTTTGGGGTCTGTAGTTCTTGATGAGTCTGGGTCATTTTGTTCTTCCACCATTGCCTTCTCCATCCCTACAGGCAGCTCCTACCTTTCCAGTCTTCTTATATCTTACTCCCTGACATAAACTCTTTGATCCAGTGATATTGGCCTCCATGAATAAGATACTCCATCTTGTGGCTCCCAGCATTCTCTCTGGCTGTCTCTCTGGTCTAGAACACTCTCCCACCCCTCTAATTACTGAGGTCCCCGGCTTCCTTTATGTCTCAGTTAAAACTGCACCTTCTATAGGAAGTCTCCCCCAGCCTCTCTTACTTAATTCCAGTGCCTTCCCTCTGTTAATTATTTCCTATTTATTCTGTATGTAGTTTGCTTTGTATATATTTGTTTGCATGTTGTCTCTCCCATTAGATTATAAGCTCCATGAGGGCAGGGACTATTTTTGCCTTTTTTTGTATCTGAAGTGTTCACTTAGCATTGTGCCTGGCAGACGGTAGGCACTTAATAAATGTTTATTGATAGATCATGTGATGGTTAGAGCACTGGTCTTAGAGTTAGGAAGATCTGGGTTAAAATCTGGACTCAGTTACTTATTAGCTGTGTGATTCTAGGTAAGTCACTTAACTTTGCCCCAATTTCCTCAACTGTAAAATTGGGGTTGCTGTGAGGATCAAGAGATATTTATCTTTTTTTTGTCTAACTTAGATTTATTTGTTATATTAAAATACCCAGTTAACTCCCTCTCTTCCTCTCCTCTCCCCATTATAAAAGTCATTCTTCAAAACACTATTTCTGCTGCTGTATCTAATGTTCTCATGGTTCTGCTTGTCTCACTGTCCTTAATTGTAAAAAATGGAAAGACTTACATGAAATTAAGGGATAATATTTGTAAGAAGTACTAAGTACAGTGCCTGACATATAATAGGTACCATATAAATGTTTATTCCCTCCTCTGGTGTAGACCTGTTGGCTAAATTGCAGCATTGATGAGGACAAGATTGAGGATTTGCACACTCTGTAGACCATGCTATCTTCCATAATTGTATCTTCAGTTGGGACAGTGAAGCAAAAGCCATTATATTGGCTTTTCTCCTAGTGATCTTTTTAGGGTTGACAAAGGGCTTTCCTTCTGATATCTCTAATGTTTTATCATTCCCATTTTAGTGATGAGAAATCTGAGGCATAGACTCAAACTCTTTGCTCCAGCTAGAGTTCCACAGTGCTTGGTGTTGCTCACAAGGGAGTCTAGAGCAGAGAGTATAGAAGCAAAAATCATCCCTTCAAGTGGAAAAAATGACTTCCTATGATTATGCATGCCCTACGACAATGGGCCACCAGCAACCCTTCAGATGTGGAAACAGGTGGTAAATTTTGATTCTCTTTTACTTCACTGGAAAGCTTCTAGTTAAACTCCTTTAGCCTATGAATATGATTTTCTCTTCTTTCCTCTCTCATTTCCTTCCTCCCAGAAATTCCCTTTCATCAGGTTAGCACCCATCTCCCTGGATAATTCTTGGTACCTGCCTTAGGTAGAAGAAGGCAGAGTGACTTTAACCTTGAAGGGGCTATATCTTTTTCTTCTATAGGAGTCACCTGGACAACAAAGACTTGTTCACAGTTTGCATTGATCTTCCTATTCTGTTTCCATTTTTCCACAACAGTCCTAGAATATGTTGGAATACTGAGAATAGTATGCTAGCACATACTGATCAAATAATTTTATATTTCCTCCTAGGACTGCCTTACTCTGAGATCATGTCAATTCTAACATAGTTCCTGGATGGGATGTGTCAATCCAATAACTTTCCAAAAGTATTCCACCCTGACCAACATTCCCTTTTGCATATTGTAACTTGTAGACAAAGAATATCTTTATTTTTCATATTTTTATTCCAAGCCCTTTGCACAGTGTTTTGCATGTAGTAAGTGCCTAATCAATATTTTTTTCATTTGTTTATTCATTCATTCACAAGTCTAACTATATCCAAGGAGACCTGGGGTAGACTGCTTTTTTACTACTAGTCATAGAGACCCATGCACTAGGGATGCCCAAGATCATATGTGGGATCATAGACTTTTCTTGGGGTATCTTTCTCTCTCCCTACTTTTTTACTGCCTTGAGATGACTACATCTAATGACACAAAACTGGAAGAGATAGCTAACATAGTAGGTGACTGAGTCAGGATCCAACAAGATCTTGACAGAAAAGAGAATGAAGTCTAATAGAATAAGATGAAGCTCAATAGGGACAAATGCAAAATCTTACAGTTGGGTACAAAAAAATCAACATCACAAGAATAAGATGGGGCTGGCACATATAGATAGCAGTTGTTTTCTGAAAGACCTGAGGGTTTTAGACAACTAAAAACTCACCATGAGTAGCAGTGTGATGATGAAGCAGCCAAAACAAGTTAATGCAGTCTTGGGCTGTATGGAGGGGCACAGCTTCCTGGAATAGGCAGATATGATAGTCTTATTGTACTCTGCCCTCATCAGACCTTATCTGGTATGTTGTGTTAGTTCTGGGTGCCACACTTTTAGAAAGATATTGATAAGCTGGAGAGTGTCCAGAGAAGGGTAACCAGGATGGTGAAGACTTTGCTTTGAGTCCATGAAATATATGAGGTAAAGGAAGTGGGAATGTTTTGGCTAGAGAAGGGAAGACTCAGGAAGGGTGTGATAGCTAACTTCTAGTATTTGAAGGGTTGTCATATGGAGGGAGAATTAGATTTATTCTCTTTGGTCTCAGAGGGCAAAGCCAGGAACAATGAGTGGAAGTTGCAAAGAGACAAATTTAGACTTCATGTCAGGTAAAATGAGAGTTGTTCAAAAGTGGAATGGCTGATCCTTGGAGGTTGGGCAGTCATGGGGATCACTTTCATATATGAGTTAGACTAACTGGATGCTGAAGTCTCTTCCAAATCTCACCTTTAGGGATTCTATGAATCTGTAAGAAGATGGGCTACTTACTTGCTGTTTGGTCTAATGATCTGGATGTCTGGAATCAGTGGCAGTGACTATAAGCCATCCTTGGGATAACCTTAGGTCTCAGTACCTAATTCTCACTTTGTTCCAGGTGCTGAATTTTTCTGGTTATGGCTCAGATTTCTCCTCTATTTCCATAGCCCTCATCAACTTGATCACCCTTCACTGTACACACTGTTGTTTGTCAGTCACCAGAAGTGGTTCCCCAAAACCAAGCATGCTAACCTAGATACAAGTTAAGGAGAGAAGAGTACACTAGGATTGCTACTTCCTTTGCTCTAGAAACCATGCTTTTGTTAATGCAGTCTAATTGTGCATCTCCTTTTGATGGCTATGTTCTATGAATTGCTTAAAATTTTTTCTCCAAACTTAAAGCCTTAACTTCCATCTTAAAATCAAAACTGGATTAGTTTTAAAGTAGGAGAAAGATAAGGGCTAGGCAATGGGGGATAAATAACTTGTCTAGGGTCACACAGCTAGAAAGTATCTGAAACCAGATTCAAACCCAGGACCTCCTATCTCTAGACCTGGCTCTCAATCCACTGAGCCTCCTAGCTGCTCCCCTATAAATCACTTTTAAACCTCCTACATCTTAATTGTATGAATCTAAATGAAGGATTTTGATACTTTGGTTCAACATTTAAATCCTTCATCTATTCTGCTAGCTATATCTCTCAGCATTATGCCATCTGCAGGACAGCTAGACACTCTATTCACATCAGGAAGATGTGAGTTCGAATCCAACCTCAGACTCTTACTAACTGTATGACCCTAAGCAAGTCACATAACCCCATTTGCCTCAGTTAGAGAAGGAAATAGCAAACCACCCCAGTCTCTTTGCCAAGAAAACCCCAGAAGGGATCATAAAGATCATCAGATGACTGAAAGATGACTAAACAAATTATGTCATCTATTAATGTGAAAAAGTATGCCTTCTAGGTCAGTTCTCCTTCATTCTTTAACTCTTCTCTTGTTTCTTCCATCTCCTGGCACCAGTTACAACCTGAAGATGGCTCACCTATTTCTAAGCTGGTTGTTTCTTCTTTCATGCTTCCTAACTCACCTGGGACAGGAGGAGGATCCTGCAAACTCTGCCCTTCACTTCCAAATTCTCACTCTGGACTCCCACTTCTAGTCTGTCACACTATTAACATCACTCAACAACTCCTTTGAAGTTCACACCATCTGATTTTATCACCAAGCCTGCCTGGATCCTTGCCATTGTCATTTATGGACCCAGGGAAACAAATAATCAAGTCCTAATTTATATCTCATGTAAATCCAGGCTCTCATATGTTATGTTTGCTTAAAGTGAGGTAATTTGCTAGCTAATAAAAATAACCCCTCTATGACACTTTTAGAAAGGAACTTGCTTTGAGGGTTCCCCCTCCCCACCAGAGCTAGAACTTAAATTTTCATTGACCCTATTCCCTAAAAGGCAGGGTGGAAAGAATACTTAGAATCTAATATTAAGTACTGGTTCCATGACAGAAGAGCAGTGAGGGCTAGGCAATAGGGGTCTAGTGACTTGCCTAGGGTCATGTAGCCAAGAAGTGTCTGAGACCATATTCGAATTCAGGACCTCCTGTTTCTAGTTCTGGTTCTCTGTCCAGTGAGCAACCTCCCTGCCCCCTCAGGGAACATATTTTTGACACCAGATTTTGGTACCTACTATGTATGACCGTGGGCAAAATACATCATCCCTCAGATCCTCAGTTATCTCATTTGTAATATGAAGATGTTCCACTGGGTGATCTTCAAGGGTCTCTGTAGGTTTAAATCCTATGTTTCTTTTGAACCAACAGAATGAATTTGTGAGACATCTGGCCAAAGTCTCTGCCTCTAATGTGATATATGAGCAAGGTCAGTGGGCTGTAGTTTATAGCTATAAAATGGGGCAAAAGCTAGTCTGATTTCATTAAGATAAGATGGCAACCTTTTGGGTTGGCCACTGAGCAAAAGACTCAAACAGAATTTGATTTCAGGATTTCTTGCATCCAAAATATGATTCAGAGCACTCCTATGATTAGAAAAGTCAGTTGGTATAAAATAAATAATGGGAACAAAATGGACTCCGTTGTCTTTAGTTCAAAAGGGTATGCTAACACTTTTGGGGAGGCAGTTAAAAATTGCTTTGGAGAAACTCCTTTCGCTTTTAGATAGTCACTGCCTTTGTTTCTCAACTATTCTGTTAAATCTGTGGGAAGCTAGTTGTTTTGGGTTTTAATTTTTATCTTAAAAATTTAAATAATGAACACCAAATAAAATCAAAATTTTCAAATATAAATTATAACAGAGAAAATGGGTTATATATGAAACTGTGAATCTTTTAAATTACAACTGACTTTTCCTTTTAAGTATATGATAATTTCAGCATGTAATTTTTCAAAGCTGTCCTGCTTATCTGTGTTTCTTTCTGGCTATTCTCCTCTTTGTATATATATATTTTCTGTATGTATATATATTTTTAAAAGTATTCCAATGAGCCTCTTTTCTTTCAGGAAGCTTGCTGGTAGTCAATCTTTTCCCCAATGCTGAGATTTTAAAAATGAGGGTCTCTACTTTGTTTCACTCTTAGAAACACTCCTACTAAATCCCTGAAATTCAATATTGGATTGGGTTGGAAAAGACCCTTTTCAGGAAGGTGTGCCAAAATGCTGTCAGGAAAGAGATGGTATTTAGGGGGTTGACCTCAAGAAACTGTTTAAGGCTTCATTTTAAAGCATATGCCAGGACTGAATTCCATTTGCTTCAAAAACTCATATTATATTGCATTATTTAAGCACATGCACTCACTCATGTGAGCCTATGGAAGGTTATGCCTCCAAATTATCCCTATCTATCACTATAGTCTCTAAAATACAGGAGCAGGGACAACCTGCTCTTGATTCAAGCCTATCAGCTATATAAGAAACTAGTGAAGCAGGATTGTGACCTGATATTATCTGACATATGGGAGACACAGCAAAATTTGTGTTTTAATGATGTTGGCCAAACAGATTTAAATATTGTGAATTTACACAAACTCTGAGGGATATGATATCCTAGCCTAACTTTTGCTTTTGGATTTGGGAAACCTGAGTTCAAATCCCAGACCTTTGACTTATTATCTGTGTGACTTTGGACAAATGATTTCTTTTTTCTAAGCTTCAGTTACACAATTTATAAACGAGATAATTGTCTAAGCCGTCCCCAATGTCCTTTACAGATGACAATTCTAGCATCTTAACAAGTCAGAGTCCTGCCTGATATGTAGCCATTTGTCTTCACTCCATGGAGATCCACGAGCATTATTGAATGGTGTCTTTGGCACCCTACAGCAGGTCTTAGATGGCCCATCATCTCTCTTGACCTCATCTTTTTTTTTTTTCATCTGTAAACAATGAGATTGGACTAGTTCATCTTAGAGATAATAAGGAAAAAGACCTGTACAAAAATATTTATAGCTGTGCTCTTTGTGGTGGCAAAAACCTGGAAAATGAGGGGGTGTTCATCAATTGGGAATGGCTGAACAAATTGTGGTATCTATTGGTGATGGAATACTATAGTGCTCAAAGGAATAATAAACTGGAGGAATTCCATGTGAACTGGAATGACCTCCAGGAATGGATGCAAAGTGAAAGGAGCAGAGCCAGAAGAACATTGTACACAGAGAGTGATACATTGTGGTGTAATCGAATGTAATGGACTTCTCTACTAGCAGCAATGCAATGATCCAGGACAATTCTGAAGGACTATGGAAAAGAACACTACCCACATCCAGAGAAAGAACTGTGGGAGTAGAAACACAGAAGAAAAACAACTGCTTGATCACATGGGTCGATGGGGAAATGATTGGGGATGTAGGCCTTAAGTGATCACTCTAGTGCAAATATTAATAATATGGAAATAGGTCTTGATCAATGACAAATGTAAAACCCAGTGGAATTACTAATTGGTTGGAGAGGGGAAGAGGGGAGGGAAAGAACATGAATCATGTAACCATGGAAAAATATTCTAAATTAATTAATTAAATACAATTATTCAATTAAAAAATCTCCCTTCTATCTCTAAATCTTATGCCCTTTCTGTCTTTATCAGGATTTTGATTTAATTGTCCACTGTAATGATGTTGAAAACACTTTAGCCTTGATAAATTCCATAATTGATATGTCTTGCATTTCCAATGTAGAAATAGTTGAGAGATATTTTTAACTAGGTTAAAATAAGATTGTCTAAAGAGGTAGAGTTTATTCGAGAAGCCTGGGGGAAAGTCATTTTATCAGACAGAAAACATTTATAGAAATTTATAGAAACTTGTCTCCAACTTTCACATTCTTGGGATTAGAATCAGGCCTCCAAATGTCATAAGCACGGAACCCAGGTCTCCAGAGAACATAACATTTCTTTGAAAGGCTATGATTGGCTTATGGTTTATGTATGCCGAAGTTCCCAAAGCCAGGGAAAGGAACCAAACTTCTGGCTTTCAGAAAATGGACTTCTCTCTCAAGACCCTTCCTCTCCTTTGAGCATCTAGCTGATGCTTCCATGGTCCTATGCCATGCTTAATTTTGGTACCAGCGACATGGTCACTCCAACGGGACTGCAGGATAGGGCAAATCATCTGATGTGTGTCCTTCCCAACATGCTGATTCTGCTCCCAACAGGTTAGAATGGACATCAAGAAGAGCCTTAGAGGGAAACACATATTTACTAAGGTGTAACTGGAAGCCTGGGAATGGGAAGCAGCTGTTAGACCAGATATGATTTAGTTTGATATGGGGAGGCTGAATATGAGCAGAATACATGAGCTTTAGTACCTGAAATTTATGGGTTACCCCTTTCTCTCTCCAGTGGAATATAAGCTTCTTGAGGATAAGGACTATTCCATTTCTGTCTATATCGTGATCTCTCCGGAGTTGAATAAGTACAGATTGAATTGGGTTGTTAAATTGCTGCTTCGCAGACACTGAGTCACTCTGGTCACTTGGTCTCTGGCAGTATGGAGTCTGGGGGCATCACCCTGACTTGCTGAACCCTAGGGCAGTCCTGTGGCTTTTCTGCCCAGTAGAATGTAATCCCTTTGAAATCTGTTTCTTTTTTTCTTTACGTTTGCCTCCCCAGTAGCTTACCCAGAAGAGGCATTTTATAAAGTTTTGTTGAATAGGGTTGAATTGACTTTGAGTGTGAGGCACTTAACCTGTCCCTGGCTCAGTTTCTTCATGAGTAGAATGGAAATAATCAAAGGGACCTGATCCTCGAATCAGTCTAGTCAAATAACCAAACATTAACGAAACACTTACTGTATGTTATAGTATGAAATCTCTTTTAAAGTGATTATTAGGCACATTGTAAGTGTAAAATGAATTGAGTCCAAAGAATATTTGTCTTTTTGGTCTCTCTTTTCTTGCGGGAGCTACTGGTTACTGAGAAAGTGCTTGGCTCCTGGAAAAATTGATATCCTAAAGCATTCTATTTTTAAGCAGCTAGTGCTGTGTGAGATCTAAAATGTTCAGACTGATTTTCATTGGAGAAGCAGAGGCATCCAGAACCTGAGACAATGAAAGCCTCAAATGGCTAGCTCAGTTTTGCTTTGAACCTACTAGCCTAAGCAGAGAGCATGGAACAAACTGAAACATGAAGAAATCTCAGCTTTAAGGCGACACTAATTCATCTAAATGAATAGGAAAAAAAATCTTGGCATGACAAGGGAGATACTTTGAATTGATCTAGCCTGCCACTAACTTTTAAAGCCCCTGAAGGAAGAGCTGACATCAGTTAATATTTACAATCATTTTTCTTCTTTCTTGCAAAAGATTCCTTTCTGCTCTGGACGCCTGGTTGGCAGCCAGCCCCATGTCCAACTTGCCCAGAGGCTAATCCATCATAGGGTGTATTTTCTTAGTGCCCATTGGATGGGAGCTAAAGGAGCTGTACTGGACAGTTCACTTCGCTGGGGTGGTCAGTGGGACTTAGGGTGCTTCCTGAGAGCTGGCAGAACGAAGGCAAGTTAGAGACAAGGTCATTTGGAGGCTTTGGCGGTTGCTTTCTGAAAATTCTAAAGAAGAAGGTAAGAGCTGGATCTTCTCCAACAGTAAAAAGGGCTCCAAGGTAGATCATTGCCAGATTCATTCCTATAGATAAGCTAAAAACACTGTCACACCCACTGAGCCAAGCCGTGACCTTGGCACGGCATTCCCCCAGTGGAGGAGTACACGAAAGGGATAGGGAAGAAGAAGAAAATCACAGGAATCACACCTTCTGCCCACTGTAGCCCCTCTCCTCAAACTGACTCCTTGGCTTTCTACTCCAGCTGCCGTAGGGTAGGGTGCTGCGATGCAAATGGGAGCCTGGTGCCCTGCTGAGGAGTGATGCCATCAAGGCAGCCCAGCTGAACAGCAGGTTGTGATTTACAATAGAATCTAAACTCTGAGGAGCAGATCTAATTTTATAAGTGCACTTCTAGTTCAGGTTAGGTAAGAGCCTCCAGAACAGACATCCTTTAGATGCCCTATAAATAGTGAGTTGTTAAATGTGTCATTCTGCTCCCTGAGTACATATCATTGATTGGGATACAGAACACATAGTCAGGAGCAGCCAACTTCATGCATGTCCCCCCAACATCCCCAGCAAGTGGAAGATTACATTATTACGAGTAGTGTTATTCATTGCAAATCAAAACAGTACTAATACTTCTAACAATAAAGGAGGGTGCTTGGAGTTTTCCCTTTAAAGGCACTGGATTTTCTCTACCAGGGCTGGATCCCTTTCTTTCTATTACCCTTTACCAAAGAATGGCTGCACTGGACTCTTCAGCATTTGAGTTCTTAAAAGGAAAGGGATTATCAGTTAACTAACAGGTCATTACTGAAAACCTACTGTGTTCAGAAACATGGATTAGTATGGGGAATGGATGACCCTCTTCCAGCCCACATAAACACACACATGTTTTTAGATGCTTTTCTAGAGCCTCTTTCAGGACATGTTTTCAGGAAAGACTATCCCCACTATCCGTATAAGGAGAATATTGAAATTCGGGGTTGGTACCCCTCAATGAAACATGCTTGTCTGAAGTAAAAAGACTCTGTAACATTCTTATCTAGATGCCTGTGCTAAGGCCCAAAACCATGCTCCACCCAGCTATTGCTTAATTTCAGCAGTATTGATTTTATTGCTCATACTTTATAAATGAGCATGCTATTCTTAAAGACTGCAAACATTTGCTTTGTTGTGCTATTGTCTCAGGCCAAGCATAAACCTCTCACTTTTGATATATTCGCATTGATTATTGTTCTTGTCATTGTTTCATGACTGGAGGCATTTTAACGATGATATACGGGGTTACATATTGTTGGACCATAAACTTCTGTTTGCAATTAAAAAACAGTTAAATGCAAACTTCAACTTGAAAACAGTTCTTGGGCTTAGCGTGACTGATAAACTCCAAGGGCCAAGCGCTGCCCTTTCAGAGGAATGTCAGAGAGGAGGAATATTTTCACCTGCTCTCCAATAAGAGAACGGCTGTGGGAAACTGACATTTGGGCATCAAGTTTCTGGGAGTGATGGCTTTCCTTGTATCTAGTCTAGAGGTGTGGAAGTATTCCCTCTCTATGGCTCTGTTCAAATATGTATTGTGTTTTATCCTAGTCTGCACCCCGTCTCAATCCTCTGTACTCTTGAGTGCCATCTTTAGCTCTACCTAATAGGATGATAGAAATGTACATACTAGGGACTGAAGAGATCATCTAGTCCTATCTTCCATTTTTGAGAAGAGGAATAGAGTCTCAGGGATGAAGTGACTTTTTCAAGGCCACAAGGTAGCAGAGATGAATTTAGACTTGTTACCTGATTGTCAACATAGTACTCTATTCATTTTTCTTTCCTTCCTTCCTTCCTTCCTTCCCTCCTTCCTCCCTTCCTTTCTCCCTCCCTCCCTGCCTGCTCCCTCCCTGCCTGCTCCCTCCCTGCCTCCCTCCCTGCCTCCCTGCCTCCCTTTCTCCCTCCCTTCCTCCCTCCCTCCCTTCTTTCTTTCTTTCTTTCTTTCTTTCTTTCTTTCTTTCTTTCTTTCTTTCTTTCTTTCTTTCTTTCTTTCTTTCTTTCTTTCTTTCTTTCTTTCNTGAGATATTTGTAAAGCACTTGGCACAGTGTCTGGCAAATAATACGTGCTTAATAAATACTTGTTTCCTTTCTTCTAAGAGAGAAGAGGAAGAAAGAAAGAGAAATAAGAAAAAAAGATCTGGGAGACAAAAAGGGAGATAATTGAATACCACAAATGATACCTCCCTTAGTTTCCATCTTAGCATGTTGAATATAATCTTTTATATATATATATGGTGTGACTTTCAAAGGCAGAGACTGAAAAGGTGTCCCTGCTTTCTTTCTTTCTTTCTTTCTTTCTTTCTTTCTTTCTTTCTTTCTTTCTTTCTTTCTTTCTTTCTTGCTTGCTTGCTTGCTTTCTTTCTTGCTTGCTTTCTTTCTTGCTTTCTTTCTTTCTTCTTTTTCAGTTATATGTAGAAACTATTTTGGACAATTTTTTTACATTTTAAAATTCAGATTTTCTCTCTCCCAACCCTCCCTCAGGCAATGAACAGACTGATAAAGATTATACCTGTACTTTCATGTAATACATATTTCTGTATTGCTCATGTCATGATAGAAGACACATCCTATTTATCATTTCTTATGGAGCAATAGTATTCTATTACAACCATATACTACAACTTTTTTTTTATCCATTCCCCAAGTGATGGACAATGCCTCAGTTTCCAATTCTTTGATACTACAAAAAGAGCTACTTGAAAACATTTTGGAGTAGGTAGATCCTTTCCCCTTATCTCTGATCTCTTTGGGATACAGACCCAGTAGCAGTATTTCTGGATCAAAGGGTATGCATAGTTTTGTGGCCCTTTGAACCTGGTTCCATATTGCTTTCCTGAATGATTGTATCAGTTCACAGCTACACTGACAGTGTATTAGTGTCCTCCAACATTTACATGATGCTATCTTTGTACTTTGCATTCCTATAGTACAGACCATCTCTGCTACTTATCTGGCTGCCTGGTACTGGTAGCTATTATTCCATGTGTCTCATTTTCCCAAATCTACTTCTATTAGCCCCCTGAGGGCAGGGAACGTTTTCTTATTTGTATTTCTAGATGCTTAGCACTTCCTTAATAGAGACTCTGCAAATATTTATTCATTGCTTGAGAAATGGCATTTGGAGCTAGAAAGAATCACAGAGACCACTTTAGTCCACACCTCTAATTTTACAGGTAAGAAAACTGAGGTCCAAAGATCTGAAATTATTTATCCAAGGTCACACAATTAGTGTGATTCTAAACTGAATATTTTCAGAATCGTCCTGATGAAATGCTGAGGTATCAACTAACATGGTTTGTGTCTTCATAGACCTCCAGGGCATATTATTGGGATGATCTTTTAAATACTGACTAATTTAAGGCAGGATTGATGCCTCTAGATGAGGACTAGGTGTGGGGCAGATTTGAGGTAAATTCAATTCAAAGTTTTTATGAGCTACCAATGGTTTATGTGCCTGGCAGTGGTGCCAGGATTAAGAAATGCAAGTGGAAAGATGTCAGGGAATTTTTCTATATATTTACAAATCACACATGAGATAATTTGGGGTTGGGGTGGGATTGGATGGAGGTGGGAATCAAGAAAAACTTTGAGTAGGAGCTTAGGTAAAGTTCCTTCCAACTCTGCAAATCTATGATTTTAGAATTTATGTCATTAATTTTTTTACTCACTCTCATTGATTATTTTCATTAATGAATTTACGATGTTTGCTTTTTCTAAAGAGATGTATATATACATATACACATCTATCATGTATAATACATATGTATAAAAATAAAATACTTATGCTATATTGTGTATGTGTATAGGTATGTATACATCTACTATGCTTAATCATTTAACAGGTTCAATTCATTGAACCAAGCAATGAATAAAAGGGATCATCCTGAGAGAGTCATAGATTTCCATGGAAATGACTTTATCAAGAAACCTTGGAAATTTGGGTTCTAGTCCTAGTTCTGTCACCAAGTAACTTTGGGCAAATGTTTCTCTGGGTCTGTTTTCCTCATGTATAAAATAAGCAGGTTGGACTAGCTGACCTCTAAAGTACAGCCCAGCTTTTCCATTCTATGACCCTTCTCTTGTCTGGCTTTGTGGTGGACGGAGAAATGTGCCTTGACCTGGCCCCATTTCAGCTTCTCATCTTACAGCCTTCGCAAAAGCCCCATGAGGATTGGCTAGGCTGGTGTTTCCCAAACCAATCTGACCATGAAATACTTTGAAGCTTCAAATATATTGACAGGATCTACAAATGCTAGTCCAGGTTGCTCAGGGGTATAGAATATATCTAGAGACAAAGAAGTAATCGGTAAAATTTTGGCTCGAAATAGAATAAATTTATCCTATGGTTCACACTGAAAACTGCTCTAACTCATATACATCTTTGCTATATACATAATTTCATACCTACCATAATAAATTGCTTACCTATGAGGCCTTGGGTAAGTCACTGGACCTCTGAGCCTCAGTTTTCTCACTCATAAAACAGGGAGTCAGTGGTTCCCAAACTTTTTTGGTCTACTGCTCCCTTTTTCAGAAAAAAATATTACTTAACCCCCTGGAAATTAATTTTGTTTAAATTTTAATAGCAATTAATAGGAAAGACAAATGCACCTATGGCCATCACTACCTCTCTGGATTGCTGCACCACCCACCAGGGGGCGGTGGCACCCACTTTGGGAATCCCTGGTCTAGATGATGGCCTTTAAGCTCTCTTCCTTCTCTAGAGCTATTATCCAATGACTATTCCCCCCTTTTTTATACCTAGTACTCATCACAAAATAGCTGCTCAATAATATCTGATGGAGGAGATTTTGATAAAATATTTTTGAGGGAAAATATTGTTAGTCCCAGCATTGAACTGAGGTTCCATGGGACATAGTTTGGGAAATGATAGGCTAGATGTTTCTTGTAATCTATCTCTGTGTCTTGACTATAGCCTGAGCCATAATTAGAATTATTGGCTTTGAGATTAGATATTCTCCCCTTTCCTGTTTTCCCACTGGGGCAGCTACCCTAATGCACCCTAAAGACACCTAAGCTTTCCCATTCTCCCTTGGAGCCTCTAGCATTTCTATCTGAATACACACACACACACACACATATATATATATGTGTGTGTGTGTGTGTGTCCTCTTCCCTGCATAAGAGGGTGAACTCCTGGAGAGTTCTGTATCATCTGTGCCTGTGTCATTTTTAAATTTGTATTCTCAGCATTTAGCATAGTGCATAGCACATAGGAGTCATTTAATAAATAGGTTTTTCCCTCCTTCCCTTCCTCCCTCCTTTGTTTCCTCCTCTTCTTCCTTCTTTTCCTCCTTCCCCATAAGTAGCAATTTTTGCCCTTTTTTATCAACACAGTGGGTCATGGGAGCTTGCTTAAAAGGACTCAGAAAATGATGGTTCTCTCTTATGTGGGCTCATGTACGAGTCTCGTGCTGTGTCTCACACCACCAACCAGAACCTTGAGCCCATGAAAAAGTGAGGGCAAAAGAGATTCCCTGAGGGCCCTAGCCTCCCTTCATTGCACAGGTATAACTCCGATAAATATTAAATGGAGTTATTCATGCAGAGCTGGGGGAGAATAGACCCCCATTGTCGGACTCCTATTCCTGGACCTTGTATTAATTAACTCTGAATTTTGTAGAGAATAGTCTTGCAATGGAACACCCTAGGGGCTTCGATCTTATCACGATTTTGTGAGCTAACAGGGTTGGGCCTGATCAGTTAGGAAGGGTGTAGATTCCTAGGAAAACTCAGGTGCTGCAGGTGATTCAATATGTAGCCCTCTTCCTCCAGAGTGAGTCCTGATTTGGGGCCTCACTTGGAGAAACAGAGGAATGTTGCATATGAGCATAAGAAATGCCTCATGGACTCCACTCCTGATTTATCCAACCTAGTAGATGGGATCTGATGAGAGCTATCAAAGGATACATATGTCTATAATGTATGTATATATATATATATATATACATATATGATATTTCTCTCTCTATATAGATATTTCTCTTTCTCAACATATAAATATTATTATTAACCCTCCTTAGAAGATTAGATTAGAAGATTAGACTAGATTAGAAGACTAGAAAATTAGAAGAAAAAGATTAGAAAAACCATGTAATGGGCCAAGCGGTCTTCCTCAAAGTCTTTTAAGATTTTATGCTTCCAATATGGCACTCACTATGGCCATCTGACATGCCTCACTCTTAATACACAACTCACCTACTTTCATGTAACTCTTAGATCCTCCATAGTTTAGTGAAGTATCAAAGTGGTATCGTGGACAACAGCAGCTGGACCTGAAATGGGGAAGACTTCAATTTAAACTGGATGCTTACTGAATTGGATGGCCCAGGGAAAGTCGCTTAATCTGTCTGCATGAGTTTCTTCTTCTACAAAATGGGGATAATAAAATGTACCTATTTTTATTAAAGAAAATAATAATACTATGTGGGAGGCAGCATGGCATAGTGGGTAGGAGGCTGGCCTTGGAATCTGGAAGATCTGGGTCCAAATGATGTCTCTGATATATACTGACTCTATGACCCTGGGCAAGTTCCTTAGCTTCTCTCCTCAGTGCTCCAGGCAACTCTAAGACTGTAAGTAGCAGATCAGTTGGCAATGTGAAGGTCTTTTCTAAGCTCCTTATTCAATAAACTCTAATACTTCCCAGATCAAAAGATAAGTTTTCTTTTTAAAGCTCTTTATGTTGTAGCCCTTTCACTGTGTTCCAATTTTCTTATACTTTCCTCCCCTCCACTGACTTTCAGATCCAGTTATTCTGGCCTCCTTGCTGCTCTCTCCCAGAAAAACTCTCTATCCCCAAACTTTCCTGAACCTTTGTATTGGCTAGTTTCCAGGTTTGGAATGCTTTCCCTCTACACCTCCACCTCTTAGCTTCCCTGATTCAGCTTATATGCCACCTTTTTCTCCCCAGGAAGTTCTCTTCTTTGAGATCTTCCATTTATGCTATATAAATGTTTTTTAAACCCTTACTTTCTGTTTTAGAATCAAAATTGTGTATTGGTTCCAAAGCAGAAGAGGTGTAGGCAATGGGGGTTTCCCAGGGTCACACAGCTAGTAAGTATCTGAGATCACATTTGAACCCAAGACCTCCCATATCTAGATCTGGCTCTCCATCCACTGAGCCACCTCGGTGCCCCCTATACTATCTAAATCTTACACCTACCTAGTTTTACACATTACCTCTCACCCCCTATTAGAATAGAAGTTCTTTGAAGGCAGGATCTTTTTTCTTTTTCTTTTTTTTTCTTGTTTCTTTTGATTTGCTTTAAAGACTGACTCTCTATCTCATCCAGAGTGGAAGGGCAGGCTGGGCTACTTAGGGCCCCAAACCTAGCAGAAGACATTTGATTTGCTTATTTCAGATGTGGTGCCCTCCTCTCACCTTCCCCACCTCACTTAATTACTCCTTAAAATACATCATATTAATGCTAATTTTTTTTATTTTAAACCCTTAACTTCTGTGTATTGACTTATAGGTGGAAGAGTGGTAAGGGTAGACAATGGGGGTCAAGTGACTTGCCCAGGGTCACACAGATTAATGCTAAATTTAATGTACAATAGTATAGCCCCCTGCAGTTAAGCTCAAGAAACCTAGTAACCTTCTCTTTTCTGGTGGCTAAGATTCCAGCAATGGCCACCATTTCTGGGAAGAGGCTGTTTTGATTCTTTTTTCGGATCCTCAACATTTAGCACAGTCACTGAAACCTATTAATTAATTAATGCTTGTTGGCTGATTTGACATAATGTGAACCCTAACTATTATACTATCCCTTCTCAGCTGCTTTCCAGATAGCTGAAGACTCTTTACAATTTTAAATGGAAGTTCTCCTTGGTACTTTGTGGATAGATTTGCTATTCTCTTTCGATATATACAGCCTCTCCAAATCTCTCTGTCTGTCTGTCCATCCTAGAATGCTTTAAGATTATAGGTTAGTTCTTTGCATTCAGATATTTTCAGGATTTTTGGAAAATGGTCACTGGTTAGCCGTTTCTTTGCCATGATGGTATGAGATGAGAACTTTGGGCTACATTCTCAGTAGTTTTTCAGCCTGGAACTGTCACTGAGTTCTGGGAAGTAAAGTTGATCTGAAGAACAGTTTCAGCTACATTCTCCTTTCAGCAAGGAACTGGGTATATTTATGTATTTACAACTCTACATTTCCTTAGTTCAAAGGATAGTGTTATTTTTGTCCTGAAAATTTACCCTTCCTATTAATATCAAATGCAAACCCAGGGCTATATCCTGCCCCTTTTCCGTGCTTGGATCGATGGCAGGATATGGCTTGCACTGTATTTGTGTTTTCTGTACTGATGAAAGGTCTCTTGGAAGTGGATTAATTTGGGGTATGATTTTCCCAATAAGATTTGAAAGATGGCCCTGATGTCCTTTCTAGTTAGTCTGGTTACCACACTGCAGATGGTCCACTGTATTTTGAATATTACCCATTCCTGGCTATAATGATAGTTTTGTTTGCATTTGTTCTATAACATTGCAGCAACTTCTGATCTCTCACTTTCAAATTTGTAGAGAGATTTCCATTCTACCAGGACATGTTAAATGGTTCCAATTAGAGCCATAACTAGAAACGCTTGTTCCTATAGCAAGCTCGAGGGGCAGATGGGCAAGAATAGGTTCACCTGAGTGCGATTACTGCAGGGAAGAAGTGACCTCTGGTTCAATGGGTTTTTAAGCTGTTGAAATAGGGAAAAGCTCCCCACGAATGAGGAGGTTACTCTAATAGGGATTAAGATGGTCACGGAAGGAAAGGTGTTCCTGGATGGCCATATTGACACCTTCTAAATTTCCTCTCCTGTCCCAGTGGGAACCTGCCCTAACCAAGACTAATTCCAGGTGAAGGGAATGCATCTGGAGGTGTAATGAATGACTCTGATAATTGCTTTGAGAACTACCAAGCTGCCATTTGATTTTGAGTAAACTTACCTTCACATTTTGTTACTGTTGGTATTGGCTTTTCATACATGCATTCTTCTGTCACAGATTGTACTTTGCATCAAAGAAGGTGGAAAAAAGCTAACTACATGTGAAAAATGTGATTAGACACTTAAGAAAAACAGCAGCCCATAGTGGCCCCCTCCCCAGAAGTCTTCCTTTGTACTAACCAAATAGGAAATAATCTTAAAGAAATCTGAAAATGTGCACAAGCCCACTGACTGTTACTCAGAGCAAAGAATTATTGATCCTGGGCTGCTTCTATTGATTTAATGTCACCTCTGTGATTTAATCATGTTTTCCTTGTTATCTGTTTGCAGTCTTTCTTCTATTGTCTGGCATGAAACAGCCAAGGCCCCTCAGCCTCTGGGGCTGGTCAAAATAACTTTGCTTTCCACTTGCATTGTTTTCAAGAAATGATTAAGCTGACCATCCTAGGTAAGAGGTAGATCGTGTTACCTACAGTACAGAGTACACAGCAGAAATTCCAAATGTCATCCTTGGACCAGCAGCCACTGGAGGGAAAGATGCTGCTCTGTGCCAATCTAGGCAAGATAGCCTAGAGCAAAGGCAGTCTGGGAGAAATGCAGCTTCATTCAAATATACGCACAAACTCTTCCAATCCTGGTTAGTTTCTTGATTCTGTAGCATCTTTAGTTCCACTCTTTCTCTTCTGGTTAAGCAAGCACAGGACAGAGCTATTTTATCTCACTGGGGCTTCAAGATAGCAAGAGGCAAAATGAGGAGAAGAGGGACAAAAAGCAAAATGCCTACAAACAAAAATTAGTTTGATTCCAAACTACAGATCACCTCTGAGGCAATGGAGAAGTGCATAGTGGATCTGAACAGAAACAGAACAAAGAAGGAACTTAGAATAAGATATGGAGAATGTGTCAAGGATATATATGAGTGCAAAAGAAGGGATTGGTCAGATGATGAGAGTAAGCACTGATTGGTGGGTTGTCCACATTCTCCACTGGTGGGAAGGAGGGAATAAGCATTTAGTTAGCACCTACTATGCGCCAGGGACTGTGTGCTAAGTGCTTTACAAATATCTCATTTGACCTAATATTACTCATGCTGTGAGCAGAACTTGAGGCATGTCCCTGGTGTGTCATATCTCTTGTGGCACTGAAAAGAGTGGCCCAGGATGGGCAGCATGAGATGGGGGTGCAAGATGTATCTAATGACATGGAATATGAGTCAGTGAGATCACAGATCCATTTGAATATTTCACTGTAGGCTCTTGAAGGTAGGGACTTCTTTTTCATTTTTCTCTTTGTATCCTTCATGCTCAGCACACTGCCTTCTATACCACATGGTTAGTAATTGTTGAATTGAAGTGAAATGGTCAAGACTTGATTGTTACATCCCATATTTCCAAAATTTTATGGGGGAGAGCACATTTTAATTATAACAAAATTACCTACCTGGTTAAAAGTTTATGGTTTCTAATATTCACTCCCTTTTGACCTCCTTGCTGCTTCTCTTTGGGTTTCTGCCATTACTGTCAATTTCCCTGATTATTAATAATAATAGATGGCATTTCCATAGAACTTTGAGGTTTACAACACATTTTTAATACATAGTCTTGTTTGAGCCCCATGATCATTCTATGAACACCACAAGTATTATTTAACAGCTGAGGAAACTGATGTATGGTCACAGAGTGAAGAAATGTTAGAAATGGACCTGAACACAGATCTTGTATATTCCAAGTTCAGCGTACTTTCCACTGCGCCCTGAGAAGATGGTCATAAACAATCTCAGTGAATAAGGGAAGTGGGAGGTATCTCTAGAAGGTAGCAGGCAATAGTGGAAAGACTGCTGACCTGGAAGTCAGGAGACTTGGATTAAGATCCCGGCTTTGGCACTTAATACTGTGTGCCTAAGGGCATCACTTAACCCTTCTCACCCTCAGTTTCCTCCACTATAAAATAGAAACCATATTATTTGAATTAACTACTTCACAGGGCTGTTGTAAGAAAAGTGCTTTGTAAGCTTTAAAGTGCTAGTTAAATGTGAGCCATATAGAAACTAGTATAGTTTGCATAAAGAATTCTATGATTAGCCCATATTATTTTATTTTTTATATATCAATACAATTTTTAATATTTTTTCTGACATTTTGCAATACATGTTCTTTCCTTTCCTCTCTCTCCTCTCCCTTCCCCAAGATAGTAGGTAATATAGATATAGGTTATACAGGTATTATCTTGCAATACATATTTCCATTTTTGTCATGTTTTAAAAGAAGACACATGGTTGCTCATACAAGAAAAAAAAACTCAGGAAGGAGATAAGTGAAAAAATGGTATGCTTCAATCTGCATTCAGATTCCATCGGTTCCTTCTGTGGCAATAGATAGCTTTTTTCCATTATGAGTCTCTTGGAGTTGCCCTAGATCCTTGCATTGCTGATAAAAAAAGTCATTCACAGTTGATGATCTTACATTATTGCTGTCACTGTGTACAACACTCTTCTGGTTCTGCTCACATCACTTTGTATCACTTAATATAATTTTTTCCAGGCTTTAAAAAAAGATCCTCCTTTATGCCATTTCTCATGGCCTCATTCTATTCCAATAGATTCATATACCACAACTTGTTCAACCATTCCCCAATTGATGGACATCCCTTGAGTTTCTAGTTCTTTGCCACTACCACTACAAAAAGAGCCGCTATTGATATCTTTGAAAAAGCAATTCCTTTCCCCCATTTTTGGTCTCTTTGGGATATAGACCTAGTAGTGGTTTTGCTGGGTCAGAGGGGATTAGCTCATTTTCTAAAAGTCTCTCTCTCTGTCTATGTGTATATATATATATATATATGCATATATATATATGTATGAAAATTGGAAAGAGTGGTATGTAACAAGGGTGAATACAAAGAGTAAAATGAAACTTCAAGCAAGAGTAGTTTTAGAAGTACCCCAAATCCAAAATTTCCTCCCAAATTCAACAAATTTGATTTAACAAACATTTCTCTTTTGTGCAATGTACTGTTCAGGGTACTGGGGATGTGAAGACAAAAACATAGCATAACCTGCCCTCATAGGACTTAAGTTCTCCTGGGAAGATACAACAGGAACAAATAAATAAATACAACTCAATCAACTAGCATTTGTTTGTTAAGTATTTACTATGTACCAGACACTATGCCAAGTATTGGGGCTACAAAGGAAAAAAAGTAAATGGTCCTTGTTCTCAAGGAACTCAAAAATCTAATGAGATCCAGTGTAAATAGATGATTTGGGAGAAAGAGGGAGCATCAACAATGATAAGACTTTGTTAGGGAGAGAGCACTTGAACTGAATTTGGAAGAAACATTAAAAATTCCAAGTAGAGATGAAGAAATAAGGCATTCAGGACTTGGGGACTGCTTGTGTAAGTGCATGGAGGCAAGAGATGGTAGGCCAAGTTCAGAATGCAGCTAATAGTCCAGTTTAGCTGGAATATATAGGGTAGGAAGTGAGGAAGGAATAATATGGAGCAAATTTGGGAGAACAGTTGGAACCAGGTTTCAAATACCTTTAAATCTTCTCCCTCATCATCCTTTCCCTTAGTGATCTCATCAGCTCACATGTGTCTCTATGAAGACAACCCCCAGATCTATATATCTAGCTCCATTCTCTCCATTATGCTCCACTCCTACATCTCCAGTAGCCAAATGGATACTATTGCAGGGATGTCCTGTGAGGGCTTCAGATTGATTCTATCCCAAATTGAATTTGCCATTTTTTCTCCTGAATCTCTCAATCTTCCCAAATTCCCTACTTCTATTTATGGTATCACTATCTAAGCTCAAAGCCTTGGAACCATCTTTGACTCTTTTTCTATCTCACTTGTCTCACTAAATTCAATCCATTGCCAAGTCCTATTGATTCTCCCTTCACAATGTCTCTCCCATCTACCCTCTCCTTTCCATTCATGCCATCATCATCATTGTAGTTCAAATCATCACACTTCTTCCTCAGACTATTGTATTTACTTCCTAACTGATCTTCCTGCCTCCAATTCTTTCTGTTCCCAAATCCATCCTTCACACAGATATCTAAATAATCTTCCTAATGTGCAGATCTCTAAACCTGCCACTAATTGTTCTCTTTCCTCATTATCCCCAAATTATTGTCATTTATAAGTTGGTTATATTTACAAGATCCATTGGGGAGATTAGTTTTCCAAAGGATCTCAGGGGGATTGTGTAATTTGAATATGTTACCCTAAAAACTATGATCCCCAGAAAAACTACTATTCCTAGCACCCTAATCACTTCCTGTCATAATGTGCTGATGTAGACAGGATATAAATTGGAGTTCCGTGTCTAGCTTTCTTTTCCTTCCAGTTGGCGGCTTTGGTGGAACAGGCTTTTTGAGCAGGCAGAAAACTTCGTCACATGGTTCTATTTTGTCAGATAGTAAACTTTATAAAAAAAATACTTAAAGTATTGCACATTAATTTAACTCTTACACTGCTCAAAAACCTGTTCAGAGTATTTTTTTTGTCTATACCACAAAATACAAGTTCCTCAGACTAACATTTATCTATCTCATCTATCATGTCTGAAAGGTAATTCTGACTTCTGACTGTTAATATCCTTCCTTTCCTTCAAGACTAGACTCAGATGCCTCATCTTCCATGAAGCTCTCCTCTCTCTCTCTTCCTCCTAGTCAAGCTGAAGATATTCTTCTCCCACCTTGAATTTTGCTAGGATACTTTAGATCTTGCCTTAGCTTCTGTCACACTTTACCTTGTATTATAATCATAAGAATGATAACTATTGTTGGGTCCCATTTTTTGGACTCTATTGCAAATGTATTTGTATTCATTCCATAGACCCTGAGAGGCAGGATGATGTAATAAATGGGGAACTGAACTTGGAGTCAAGAAGACTTGGCTTATGAGGCCTCTGGGAAAGTCACAACCTATTTGTGCCTCAGTTTCCATATCTGAAAAAAGGAGAAGACTGGATTTTATGACCTTGAAGATCCCTTCCATCTCTAAATCTGTGATCCTATGCATTGTATTGCTTTACTTCTTTGTATCTCCATTGTGCCTTGCACACAGTGTTTATGAAACTGAATTTCATTTTGTTCCAAATTGGTTTGCATGAAGGTGGATGGAAAAGAAAGAAAAGCAAGGAGAAATAAGACCTTCCAGTAATGTGTAGAGGGCAAACAACTAAGCATTTTAAAGGCTTGGAACATTCTGCCTAGCTTGCCCCAGATATTTTTTACCTTTTACATCCCTGATTTCCCAATTGCATTTGTTTCTCAATCTTTGAAAGCAATGTCTCCTAAAGTAGCTGAAACTCCCTAAGCCCACAGTGTTGGAGACTGTTATCAATGCACTTTGAACGCTGTCAGATCACTGGGTGAATTGTCAGTGTGACTGAAGCATTGTGTACAGGTTGCTGTTGTCCAAGCACTTAGAATATTCTTCGTTTTCCCTGAGAGGTGTTGACTTAACATTAAGTATTCCAGTCACGTCCTGGTTGCCAGTGCACTTAGAAAACAGTTTGCTCTACCTTTCAGCCTTCCCCAGGCATTATCTTCTGAACACTGGCTTAGGAGGCACTTTGCAAACAGAGGAATCTTTTTCTGTGCCATGAAACACCTTCATCTGTGCAGTCTTCAGCTGTATTCTGAGATTTCCAAACAACTTTAAAGATGGCTTCCAGCATGGACCCATGAAAACACCCCATTCAGGATATGCACATTAACCTTCATGTGGCTTGAGTCTCCACAAATGAGGCTTTTTCTTTTCCTTTTTTTTTCTTTAGAGGAACTTTCATCATGGAAACTTAAGATTTCCCCTAAAATCAGATCCACCATCATCATCACAAATTTTGTTTGGGATGAAAGACAAGATGTCAATGTGTTGGTAACACATTAGGGAGGAGAAGAGGTGAGGGGATGCTTGGTGACTTGGAGTTATCAATCAATCAATATTTATGGAACACTTGCTGTGTAGAAGACCCTGTGCCGGGCGCTGTGGGGGCAACAAAGAAGTATAAGATATCTTCTCTCTTCTCAAGGAGCTTTCCATCTAGCTGGGGAGATAAGATCTACACACATGAAAAAAGATAACCCAGTATCCAAGGCTGTAGATAAGTGCTCAGGAGGGGTACAGATGACAAGGTCTAAAGGGGTTCATTGGAGGAAGAGAGACTTCTGGGGGTTGGGGTGGTCAGTCAGAAAAACTTCTAAAGAGGAGGGAGGACTTGAGGAAAACCATGAGCAGCAACTTAGGTGAATACCCAGTGGGGCAGCATTATTGAGGACAGGGCTTCTAAAAACACTTTTCATGTTTTTGTTTTTGTTTTTAAATAGTTTTCACCCTTTCACTCTAAGAAGCCTATGGGTTCTTTCTCAGAATAATGTTTTTAAATGAATAAAAGAAAATATCTAGATTTATAGGGGAATCCAAATTATATTGAAATAGTGGTCGGAATATTTTTTTAAATTCGTGTATTCCAGGTTAAAAACTTCTGGTTCAGAGAAAAGATCCCCCAGCCAGAGAATTCTCAAGACCTGAGTTCTAGTTCTGACCTTTCCACTAATTATTTTTATAATGACCTCAGGCAACTCATTTTCTCTGGGCTTGGCTTTTCCTCAAAGGACCTCAAGTTTCTTTTTAAGCTTGAAGATGGTTTAGTTCTAAGGCCTCAGATGATAGAGTCCACACATCAAAGATGAAAAGAAAGCCATATAGGTGATTCAGGGGATAGAGAGCCAGGCCTGGAGAATGGAGGTCCTGAGTTCAAATCTGGTCTCAAACACTTCCTAGCTTTGTGTCCCTGGGCAAGTCACTTAACCCCAACTGTCTATCCCTCACTGTTCTTCTACTTTGGAATTGATGGTACCTAAGACAGAAGGTAAGGGTTTTAAAAACAAAACAAAACAAAAAAAAGAGGCTTCATGAAAATGATCATTGTCAATGCCTCAGTCCCTTTTATTCACCCAAATGGAATACTAGAAGGATTGACTTAGACATGTACAACTGAAAGGCATGACATGAAGTTCAAGAATCTGTATTCTTACTCTTAGCAATAATAACAGGGGCAGATCCAAAACCATGTCCTCCTGGAGTCAGTTGTTCTGAAAATAATTTTACCCCAGTAGTTAAATAGCTTCACTTAAAGAATTAACGGGGGGGGGTGCTTTTTTCTCTCTGACCAGTTTATCTGCAATGTATGTATGGTTAGCTCAAATTTTGAAGCTTTTGAAAATACTTTTCCTACCAGCATTATGAGAATAAGTAGTATAGCTATTATCATCCACATTTTGCAAGTAAAGAAAAGATACAAGTGAAGTGACTTGACTATGATCACGCAGCTCAAATTCAGTATTTAAAAAAATCAAATTCATAGGGTCATAAATTTAGAGCTGAAAGGTATCTTGCTCAACTTCCTTATTTTGCAGATGACAAAACCAAGGTTCAGAAAAATTAGGAGACTTGTCCTAAGTCAACCAGGTACTAAGGAATAAAACTAGGGTCTGAATCTTGGCTCTCTGACTCCAAGAGTTCTCATTCTACTACTCCAAGGTGCTTCAATTTAATTCACTTGAATGAGCATCCATTAGAAATCTAATGTGTGTGGATCACCATGCTAGGCACTGAGGGAGAGGCACAATTTTTATAAGACACTTTAATTGCTCTCATGAAGCTTATATTCTAGTAGAGTGAAGAAGACATAAGCAGAGTGAACTATAATACAGTATATATATTATATTATATATTATAATTATAATATACATATAAAATATAATAATCAAAATATCTTAACCACTCTTCTGCCTTGGAAGCAATACATAGTATTGATTACAAGACAGAAAGTAAGGAGTTTAAAAAACAAAACAAACATGTCATGATTAAGTACATTTGAGTTGTGCCACATCCAACTCCATATGATGTTGGAGGAAGCTTCCTGGATGGTATCGGGTCTAGAAGACAGGATAAAAATTCAATAGGCAAAGGAGGGATAGGGAGTGTGGGCATCCTGGGTAAAGGGGACAGTATACATTAAGACACAAAGGCTCCAGGAGGACAAATGTTGCTTTAGGGAAGAGAGTAGACTCATTTGGTTGGAGTATAGAGGATACTGAGGGATAGTAATTGGTTGTCTGAGTCATTTAGTCAGAGAGTTGACTTTTAATATAAGTTGAAGAGGTAGCTCCTTGCAAAGTCGGAGGTAAATATTGGCTGGGGTGACTTGAGTGGGGAATTGAAAATGGTAAGTTAAAGATGTGCTTGAACACCAGTTCTGGGCTGGTGGAGTGGAGGGCTCTTGTTTGTTAAGACATATATATTTGTTAAGACATAAGACGTGGTTTGGAGATGCTAGGAAGCCTTCTTAGTTGCAGGTAATCAAGAAATTTTTCTTTTTGTTAGGGAATAGCAAGAGGACAAAGATGGTTGCTTTTACAGATCTGAGCAGGGGTTATAGGTAAAAGAGATAGGAGTGCGCTGATTTGCAAGAGGGCATTTCTGCTTTTTTTGGGGGCAGACCATAGAATTTTTGCTCAGGAGCTTTTCACAGTTGGCAAGCCTCTTCTGTTTCTTGGCATTTTCTTCCCTCCAACTGTAGGGATGAAAGTCAAAAGCCTACCCTGTGCTATTTTTTTTTCCTCCTTGGACTGGTGATTCACACTGGACATTTGGAGGCAGGGATGGCATTCAAGCAGGTTGGAGGGAGCAGTTTTGAAGCAAGGACAAACAAGGAGAAATGTCACCTCCTCAACCACCACACAGTCATGGGTTCAGTTGGACACCCACAGTGAGTATTTTCATAATTCTAATTCCTTTGAGATGGTCACTGAAAGCAGCAGTACTTGGAAGTACTAGGTTTGCTTCCTTCAGACACACTGTCTCTCCACCCTCTGCATTCAGAGCTATAACTAGTAATTTAGGTATTGGGGCCAAGCAAATCTGGGGGTGGGATGATTGGGAGAGACCTTAAACCTGGTTGAGGGAAAGTCCTTGAATCTCAGGGCTCGGTAGTCAGTCAGTCAGTCAGTCAATAAACACTTAGCATGTGCCAGGAACTGTGCTAAGAACTGGGAATTCAAATAAAGGCTAATACAATTCTTGCTCTGGAGGAGTGTACCTTCTAATGTTAAAGACAACCTAACTAGGTATACACGAGATATAAACAGAGTAGATGGAAGGTAATCTGAAGAGGGAATTGATTAATTATTTCATGGATTTAGCACATCCTGGCAGAAAGGGGCATTGCCCAGTGGGTAATCCTTAGTTAATTTTGGTCTGGATTATAGGCTTAGTTTGAGGTCTGGTTGGAGATCCCCTTTGCCCTGTGATCTAGGATGTTCTGGTCCCTTCTCAAGTGGCTTTTGGAAGATTTGTAGAATTCCTAAGTAGGCAAGTTCTAGCAGTTTTTCCTTCCTGGCAACCATTCAACCCAAAGACTCTAAAAGATGTTCAGTTCCTCCTTTTGGGTGATCAGATTTCTGGGCCCATTTCATAGATGATAGAGATCTCCGTTGCATTCAGAGCTCTCAAGGCTGCCTCTCTGGCACTTAGGATGATGATGGGCATTTGTGTCTCTGGTATATATGCTGGCAGTAGGTAGGGCTACTAAAAGGAATAGTAAATTTATGGTGTGAAATTGGGTCATTGTGGAATTTTCTTCCTAAGTGTCATGGGATCAGCTATGGGGTAGTAAACACACTGGTTTTTGGGATCAGAGGACCTGATTCAAATCCTATTGATGATTTCCACTGTTCTTGTGAATCTGGACAAACTATCTAACTTCCTCAGGTTTCATGTCCTGGATTAGAGGATCTCTAAGGGTTCTTCTAGCTCTGTAAAGCTGTAATTACTACAACAGATTGCTTTTGAGTTCCCCTTTCTCTATATATGATCTTATGATTTTACATACAAGTCTTCTTTCTCCCAAGTCCTGATATTTTCCCAATGGTCTGCCATAATCGATCAATTAATAGGCATTTATTAATTACCAAATATGTTCCAGGCACTGTGCTAAATTCTGGGGATATAATGATCAAAAGAAGAGGACATCGTGGCTTAGAGCAGTTTAGGAAAGAATTTAAAAGACAAGCTGGTATTTAAATTGGGTCTACAGTGGGAGTTCTCAACTTGGGTCTGTGTTACAATATGATTGGTTTCCTTTGTAATCCTATGTATTTGATTTTGTGCATGTAAGAACATTATTCTGAGAAGGGGTTCTTAGCTTTTGTCAGATTGCCAGAGAGGTCTATGAGACAAAAAAGTTTTAGACTCCCTGGTCTAGGAGAATGGGCACTAATAAACAAAACTAGAATTAGATAGCATTTGAAGGGTTGCTTAGTGGCTAGGCAGAGAGATTCCATCACTGATACTTATTAAGAGGGTGAGCTTGGGCTAGTCACTTAATCTTTACATGCCTCAGGCAATTTCCTAGTATTTTTCTACTAAGTTAAATGCCTTGGAGGGCAGATAGATGGCTCAATGGATTGAGACACTTCCAAGCTGTTTGATGACATTGGGAGAGCTACTTAACCCCCCAAATGCCTAGCCCTTACTGCTCTTCTGCCTTGGAACCCATATACAGTATTGATTCTAAGGTGAAAGGTAAGGGTTTTACTAAAAGAAAAGTTCAATGACTTGCCTTCATTCTCATTCTGTATCTTGAGAATGTCAAAAGGGAAATTCCAGCTCAGGTCTCCTAACTTTTAATTATAGTATTCTAGGCCAAGTCTAGTACTCTACTGATCTCTATCATGATGCCTCACTTGCCATAGCATTTTTCTACTTCTTAGTTTTGGGTGATTGACACATGGGTAGAACATTGACACAAGGTTCTTTCTTTTTGCAACTTTTTTTTTATTTTTCAGAACAGTGGGAAGACATTTGCCAATGGTGGGATAATTCTTGGTTCCCACTCACTAAGGGTTGTCCCATTCCCCAGGGGTTGGTCTTCCTCTTTGCAGTCCATTTGGGTTGCAACAACACAGAGAAGCATTGTTCTCCAGAGAGCACAGCTCACTGTCCTGCCAGCCAGAAATGATGACAACAATAAAGCTACCCCAGCCTGAGTCATTGCCTGACCAGGGCTGTTCACTTCCTCTTGAAATTGTGAGGTCACCCAAGCTCCCACACTTGTTTCCCAAAGTTCTGGACATTTAATTCTTGAGTAATCTCATTTTTTGAAGGCTGAAGTGAGGGAAGAAAGGTTTCCTGGGAGTTTCTAAAAAGTGCTGTCTACATCCTTTTTAATGGCCAGGAAAAGGGTATAAGGTGAAAATGGGTACCTTGAGCATTGGGCAGAGGATTCAGGAGCACAAGGAAGGATATATAGTGTTTAGGCTACTCCCAGATCCACCATTGACTTGTTGGATGCCTTCATTTGAGGTCGTGTGTTTCTGACTGGTCTCACATATAGGAGAATGAGATGGTCATCTATATGGGATCAATGAATCTATCAACAGTTATTTATTTTCTATTTTCATTTAAAAAAATTCTAGTGATTTTGTTGACTATTTTATCACATTTCTTTCCAAATACATCCTTCTCCTGTCCCCTTCTCAAAGAGCATTCCATTGCAAGAAAGAATAAAAAAGAGAGGAAAAAATGCAGGTCTGGAACACTAACCAATACACCCAACAAGTCCAATGATGTACCCCATATTCAGATAGTATACCCATAGTCCGTTAGGATAGGTAGAGTCAGATAGAACTTGCATAGTCAGATAATATACCAATGGATAGGTAGTATATCCAGTCAGATCCATACCCATAACTCTCTCCTCCCCTTCCCCTCTACCACTACTGCCACCATCTCTGCAAAGAAAGATGCAGGTGCATCTCCTCATTTCTTCTTGGGTGCCAGGTTTGTTATTATAATTATACAGTGTTTATCAACAAGAATTTAAATGCCTATGGCGTGCCAGGCACAAGGGAGGCAAAGTAAGAAATGACACAGCCCAGTCTGCAAGGAGCCTTCATGTGATATGCAGCCCAGAGTCAGACCCTTGATGGAAGATTAATTCTTGCCTCCTCTTTCCCACTTCTGTGCCTTCAGTTTCAGTCATGGTAGAATATAGCCGGTATTCACAAAGAACCTCAGTAATTCAGTAGGCTCTAAGGTCCTTGAGAGCAGAAACTGTGTCATTTTTATCTCCATATCCCCAGCCCCTAATAAATGTTAGTTGAATTTAATTTAATTCAATTTAACTTCACCATTAGCACTTAATGCCTTCTCTTAAAAGACAGGTTCTCCAGGGAAAGAAAACACATTGTTTCTAATATTCCAGTGTGAGTGAATGTCTCAAGGCTTTCTCCATGACAGGAAAGGCTGGATTATGAGAATACTAGGTATCTGGAGAGGGAGAGGGTACCGAAAGGAGGGCAAAAGCTTCAGGAGCAGAGGAGAGGGAAGGAACCAAAGATGGCACTTACCAACTTCATAATTCTGCCTCCCAGGGGATCCTAGCTCACCTATGTGGGTATTGACCTCAATGGCAGAGAGAACTTCGGGGGAAGGGAGGAAGAATGGTGAGAAGTCAGGGATCTGGGGGAAACAGTTATCAGCCGAGGTTCTAGGGGTCTAGAAAGAATATTATCCATGGACCTGGCAGAAGGACTGATCACCAGGCTGGAGAGAATAATAGAAAAGGGGTTCATATTAAATCATGGCCAAGGCTAGAAATAATAGGTCAGTAGCATGGAGCATGACACAATGGGAAGGGAAGACTGCATATGCAGCTGCTATTCAGGGCAACATCTGGATGCTATAGACTTGGGGTTGAAGGTTTTAGTCTTCCTGAATCTGGAGACTTGGTGCTTCCATGCTGAAAAGCGCTAATAAGGAGGAGCTCTGGTAAAGCAGACCATTGACGCTTCCATCCTAGACAGAAGCATGAGTTTCACTCAGTTGCTATTCTCTGCCTCAATTTCAGTCTGTGGAATGGAGGTCAGAAGACATGTCCTGGCCACCTTGTTTCCAGGGGATTTGAGACTAGTTTTTTTTGAGAGCTACTTTCTGCTAAAAAAAAAACAAAAAAACCCAAAAATCAACAAAAAACTTCTTGGGGAAAAGGTACTTCAAAAGAACCAAATGTTTCCTTTTTCTTTTTTTCTTTTTTTCAAGTTGCTAAGGAAATGATAGCTTTCTTCCATTATATTCTATTTGCTGAGTTCTGAGAACTGACATGGTGTTCCCAAAACTTCTTAGTTTCCCCACTTAATAGCCATCAAGCTAACCCATATAGCCACGAAGTGCTGCCCTTGCTAATAACATATTGTTCCCTCTCCTCCCGGCAGCCAGCCTGGCCATAGCATAGAGCTGCAGCTGATGCTGGCATTTGCCCACAGCTCAGTATAGCTCAGGATCCAGTCTTTTCTCTCAACCATCTCACTTGTCTCCCCACAGTTATTCTGCTCCCTCATCTGCTTCCCTAGGATGACTGGGTTTATTCCCTTTCTCTTTGGATTTTTCTGGAGTGCTGAAGATGCTTGGTTTGTAGTTCTGGAGGTTGGCTCTCCTCCCACACCTTTGGATCAGAGATAGAACCAAAAATGAAGTTTCTATAGTCATAGAGAAAGTTGAAGCAAGTTGGTCCCCAGTGGTCCAACCCAATTGAATCGATCAATCAAAAAGCATTTATTTATTAAGCACCTACTCTGTCCCAAGTGCTGGATATGCAAAGACAAAAATGAAACTGCCCCTGGCCTCAGAGAGCTTACAATCTGTCAGGAAAACATCACGTAACCATGGAAGTATTGTAAAACATTTATTGCATATAGAATAAATACAAGGCAACATGACAGAATCAAGAAGACTAAAGTTCAAGTCTTGTCTCTGATTCATATTGGCTATGGGACAGCTTTCTAAAACTCAAAGTTGAAAAAAAAAGGTCCAGGAATTTCCTTATCTGGGAGTTACCTAAAATGAATACTGGAATAATAATTCAGTCCTTAAGGCTAAAATACAAGGACTTTGTATTTTACTTAGGGGGAGGAGGAAGGAGAAGGGCTCCAGTAGGACCTGGGAGGATCAACAAAGGTCTCTTGCCAGAGATGGCGCCTGACCTGAGATTTGAAGGAAACTGGGGGGTTTAAGAGGCAGAGGGGGGATGACAATCAATTCCAGGCACGGAGAATAGCCCATGCAGAGGCACAGAGGAGATGGAATATTACATGTGAGGAACTGAGAGAAGAAGGAGCATTTGGTTGGAGCACTAAGCATGTCAAAAGGAATAATGCTTAATAATAAACCTGGAAAGATGGGCTGAATTTTATTCTAGAGGCAATAGAGATCCTTGGCTCTATTTGAGCAAGGAGGTGATATGGTTGGAATTATGTTTTTGGAATGCCATTATGGCACTTTTAATTCTCCTACTATGTGCTAGACACTGGGGCTACAGGGAAAAAATAGTGAAGAAATGAAACATAGTCCCTCACCTCATAGGTCAGGAACTTCTATTAACTATATCACATGGGAAATCAACAGTAGGATCAGGGATTTTATTCTCTGTCTTCAAACATTGGGGATTAGCAAAGTGGTGTGCTAGACTGCTGACCTCTGTTCTTCTTGAGTGACAGCAGGGATGATGATTGTACTGATTTTTTGCATGATCATACTGATTTTTTTTGAAGAGACAGTATGGACTTGACTCACGCCCTCAAGTATGAGAGATGATAGGTGATAGCAGGTGGTGACTTTCACATACAGGGTGGGGGATGCATTGGGAAATGGGGCTATAGCATCGGTGATTGACCTGGGTCTGAAAATTGGCATGCATGCTAATAGGATGCCAATCCTATGACATACATTTCATGCAGTGGAGTGTGTGGGACTAAAAAGAACCAATAGTTCCTTCCATGCTATGCCTAAGGGAGAACTGATCTTTGGTTTGCCACTGTGAGAATGAAAAAAAAAATAAGGGATTCTTTTTTCTCTTACAAAAGTCATTTCACACTTTGCCTCATCCCCAAGACTGAGCCCTCCTCTAGAACAAGGGAAAACAGTTAAGCAAAACCTATTGATGAAACACCTGTATTTGACAATGCATGCAAAATTCCATACCCAACATACCTTTCTTCTCTGCTGGGAGATGAGATGTGTTTCATCCTTTCTTCAGAATCTATGACTATTTTATTGCAAGTAAATTGAATTTCACTGCTTTTTGGTGTTGCGTTTCATATACATTATTGTAATCATTGTGTCTATTAGTTGCCCTTCCTTTAGTCTGCATCACTTTACATGCTTCCCCATGTTTCTCTAAATTCCTTACATTTATTATTTCATGCTGCACAATAGTATTACATTGCATTTATATACCACAGTTTCTTTGGTCATTCTCCAATTGATGGGCACTCACTTTGTTTCCATCTTTTTTTTACCACACATAATTTGGAGGCTTCCCAATGGGTGTCCCCCAAACTCCATCTTGTCACCACTAGCCTAGATTATTGCAATAGCCTCTTGTTTGGTCTCCTTACAGAAAGCCTTCCTCTACTTCAATTCACCCTCCACTTGGCTTGCAAATGGTATTTTTCTAAATTTCAAATCTGATTGGACCACTTTCTTACTCAATAGACTCCTTTTTAGCTTTTGGATGAAATAGAAACTCTTCTGTTTGACATATAAAGTTTTTTACAACCTGGAGCCATCCTACCTTTCTAGACTTTTTATACCTCGTTTTCTTTGAGGTACAGTATCCAGCCATATTGGACTACTTGTTGTTCCTCACAGCTGACATTCCATCTCCTGTCTTTGGACCTTTGTACTGGCTGCTCTCCTCATACCTGGAATGCATTCTCTCTTCACCTCTCCATCAGGGAATCGCTGATCTCTTTTAAACTGAGCTCAAGCACTGCCTTCTAAACAAAACCTTTTATGGTTTTCTCTTCCCTCCATCAGCTGCTAATTCTTTGTCTCCCAAAACTACTTTGTATTCATTTTGTGAATATTTTGTAATTGTGTACCCATACATATGTGTGTAGATAAGTATATGTGTTTGCACAATACATACACAGGTATCCTTTTCACATTGTAACTAGATATATTATGGGATGGGATAAGAAATGAAATAGGAATTTTGGGGGGAGTTTTGCAGATGACAGAAGAAATTTAGAAACTCAGAAATGCATAAAATATATGGATAGCATTGTATAATGCCAACATATTTTATCTTTTAATATCTTAAATACACACAATTTCTTTTTAAAGTTAAAATATGTAAAAAAATTACTGTTTGTAAAAAAAATCCATGAAAACCAGCAGATAATGGCTCAAAATGGAGATATATCTTAAGAAGTTTAGTAACTCATAAATGTATATACATTATTCCAAACACCTCATAAGAGAAAAAGAAAAAAAATTCAGGCTTCTTTGTTATGAAGGGAGGGCCAAAATTTTTTTAGATGGGTTTTCCAAATCATGGGTGCACCATGTGCCCAACCCCAATGATGTGGAAGGGATACCTGTGTGCATGCATGTGTGTATCTCTCTCTCTCTCTCTCTCTCTCTCCCTCTCTCTCTGTCTCTCTCTCTCTCTCTCTCCCTCTCTCTCTCTCTCTTTGTCTCTCTCTGTCTCTCTCTGTCTCTCTCTGTCTCTCTCTCTCTGTCTCTCTCTCTGTCTCTCTCTCTGTCTCTCTCTGTCTCTCTCTCTCTCTCCCTCTCTCTCTCTCCTC
>NC_058134.1:90875261-90984797 GCF_016433145.1 Gracilinanus agilis | reverse complement strand
TCTCTTTGTCTCTCTCTGTCTCTCTCTGTCTCTCTCTGTCTCTCTCTGTCTCTCTCTCTCTGTCTCTCTGTCTCTGTCTCTCTCTGTCTCTGTCTCTCTGTCTCTGTCTCTCTGTCTCTGTCTCTCTGTCTCTGTCTCTGTCTCTCTGTCTCTCTGTCTCTGTCTCTCTGTCTCTCTGTCTCTGTCTCTGTCTCTGTCTCTTTCTCTCTCTCTCTCTCTCTCTCTCTCTGCACTCTTACTATTCCACCTTTACTAGTATTGCACTTTTGATAGTAGTTTTTCAGTCACGTTTGATGCTTTGTGACCCTACTTGGTGTTTTCTTGGCAAAGATCCTGAAGTGGTTTTGCCATTTACTTCTCCAGCTCATTTTATAGATGAGGAACTGAGGCAAATAGGGTTAAGTTATTTGCTTAGCTAGTCAGTGTCTGAGGCTACAAGGTGAGTCTTCCTGACTTCAGACCCCAGCTCTATCCACTGTACCACCTAGCTGCCCACTTCGTACTTAAGTAGACAATAAATGCTCATTGATTGATATTCTCTTTGATATATTCATGGTATAAGCCCAGTAATGTGATTACTTTATCAAAGGTTCTGGAGGGTTTAGGACCCAAGGATAATCTTTTCAGGGTTCCTTGTTGTCTCTGA
The DNA here is from genome assembly GCF_016433145.1 of Gracilinanus agilis. Classification (NCBI taxonomy): domain Eukaryota; kingdom Metazoa; phylum Chordata; class Mammalia; order Didelphimorphia; family Didelphidae; genus Gracilinanus; species Gracilinanus agilis. The sequence continues at coordinate 90,984,151 of NC_058134.1, read as the reverse complement.
TCTTGTAGCCTTGAAGTTGTCCTGAGGACATTACTTAGGAAGAGCCACACTTTCCATGATTATTGGGTCATTTAAGCTGTTTGCCATATTGCTTATGAGGTTTCCATGGCTCCTGAAAATATACTCTTCCTTCTTCCCTATAAAACTAAATTCTCCTATGTCTACTCACTTGTGTTTACCTTCCCAAAGAAGAATATAGAGGGCAGCTGGGTAGCTCAGTGGATTGAGAGTCAGGCCTAGAGATGGGAGGTCCTAGGTTCAGATTTGGTCTCAGACACTTCCCAGCTGTGTGATTGCCCACCTTTACCACTCTTCCGCCTAGGAGCCAATACTCAAAAGTTAAGGATTAAAAAAAAAGGAAGACTATATAACTGAACTTGCAGTTCCCTATACTACTTCCTTTTGAGATGATTACCTTCTATTTGCACTGTATATATCTGTATAAAAATAATTATTTGCAATGTTGTCTCCTTAGTAGTGTAATCCACTTGAGGGAAGGGATTTCTGCTTTCCTTTGCATCTCTAGTGCTTGGCACAATGTGTGGCACATAGAAGTTCTTAATAAATAAATGTTTGCTTACTGACTGACCCAGTCAAAGGATTCCTTTGGGGTTTTTTGGAAAGGGCTGTCTAAAATCAAAGCTTGTTAGTCTGAGAACAATGGACGTGTCATTTTAAAACATTTTGATTGATTTCCTTTATAATTCCATGATTTCTGTACACTTAAATGCATTATTCTGAGAAGGGGTCTCTAGGCTTCACAAGACCATTAAAGGGGTCCAGTATCCAAAAAGAGATTAGGTATTTCTCTTCTAGGTTGCCCAACTTTATCTTGTTCAGTCAGTGACAAACTTTTATTTCTGTGTCCTACTAAGTATTTAAGAATCCACTTTCATATGGTAAAAACTTGATTAAACAGAATGGTCAAGGAATGGGGGCAAAATGTTTCCTATTAACGAAAACCCCTTTTTTATAACCTTTCACTGTTGAAATTTTTTATAGAAATAAGTAAAAGTATCTGTTCAGGCTTGCAAAAGGTTTTTTTTTTTTAATGGTAGCAACATTTGAATGATTTTTATTAGTGAGCCTTTAAAAATATGCCAGGGGTGTGTGTTGGTTTGGGGAGTGTGTAGTAATAAAGCTCTAGGTTCGTCCACATTAGGTTCTCTTAAGAAGTCCCCAATAGCATATAAATGGCACTACTTCAGTTTCTCTCTCATCTCAACAGCGCTTACCTGGTCATCCTTTTTCTGGTCTCTCAGAGTGACGTCAACTTTGCATTTGCCTTCTTTCCCAGACACATTTTGGACTATAGATTCTAGCAAAATAATGTAGCTCTCAGACCCATAACAGTCCTGCCCCACCAGAAGCACCTTCCCCAAGTTGCCAAGGCTACTGCTTCAGACTTTCCTGATTGGTTACTCTGAAGAGCTCCTGGTACGTCTGAGCATCAGCATCCTGAACCTGTCTTCTTGAAGATGTTGCGAGGGTCCCAGTGATGCTAGAACTCGAGGGAATCACATTCTACCAATATCTTAGAGGAATTGAACTTACAGGGAAATCAAGTTGTATGCTGTGGATGTAAGGCGGCAACAGTGAAGATGTGGGTGTATGATATGGCATAAAGGAGATCTTCCAGGACACATGCTGGAAAAGGAGGGGGGGCAGTCCCCTTTCCCAGACTCTCGTAATTCTAGTTCCACTCTTCTCTTAATTATTTGCTATTTATCCTGTATGTAGCTTGTTCATATGTATATATTTGTGAGCTCCATGAGGATAGGGATTGTCTTTTGCCTCTTTTTATATATCCATAACTTAGCACAGTGACTGGCTCATAGAAAGCAAGTAATAAAAATAAATACTGACTGATTGATGTGTGTGTATATACAAATTCATACACATATGTTTATATAATACACTAAACCTTAATAATGCCATTTATTAACTAGATAACTAATTACTAATATTAGTGTTGGTTAATTAGTATTCCATACTAATGATTAACTAGTTAAGTAGTTAATTACTAATATTATTAATAGTATACCATATACTATAAAATTATACATTATATCATATGTGGTAATATAATATACCATACTATGTTATATAAAATACACTATGATAATATGCTAAATCTATTATTATTATTTATATATGCTATATGTATTTGAAATCTAGGTCAATTCAAAGGCTAGTAACATTTTATTTTGTACTAAACCTTCTTGGATTGTTTAATGCTGTCCCCTTCTGCTTCCTCCTTTGTTGCTTCTTTTTTTTCCCCACCACAAACAAATTCTTCCACCTCCAAAGCTTCTTTTATGGATCTGTGCCCTTTATAAAGTAAAAGTGACCCTAGGTTTTCAAAAGCAATACCTGAGGATTGCCAGCTCTGGCAAGTTTTTCCATTCTGGGAAGACTTCAGATTTGGACTTACCCTGACAACAGACTATTTTCCTAATAGCAGCCTAAGTAAATATGGAGAAGCTCATCACCAATAGAATTATTGTATGGAATTGTTTTAATTATATGCTATATTGTTTTTCATTTTTATTCTCCTAGCTTTGTATTAATCTTAATATTTGCTCTTGACCTTTTAAAACAAAGTTAATGTGCTAAAGTGTTGGAGGAAATGATATGAATATCAATTATAATAGCTTCATGTAAAAGTTTAAGCAATGTAAATAATAACTTTATATTATAAATGAAATATAATATAAAAATGATAAAAAACCGAAAGACCTTAAAATTGTTTTAATCAATAAACACTTGACCAGCTTGTAATCAAAAGGACATGGCAGCCAGGACACTGTGTTTTAGAATGTAAACTCATTTGTAAAATACACAAGAGAAGGATGGAGGAAGATTCAGCACAATATTTCCTCCAAAAACTCTGAGAAGCAATGAAAGGAAAGCCTGCTTTAGACAAAGCTTGGTGAATGACCTAACCAATTAAAATTATTCAAAAGGCATTTTAGGATGAAACTGAAAGGACTCTAAGTGGGTAAAAGATAGAAAAGATCTGCAAAAAAATTTAGTAATAAACTTCTCACTTTCAAGGACAAAGGAGCTATAAAATTTGGACTTTAACATCACAATCTTAGATATATTTATAGAGTAAGTGGAATTGACATTGAAGAGAACAAAAATGGGAAAGTGGCTACATTATGTTTATTGCATACAGAAGGGACCTATTTCGGGAATATCATAGTTTTTAGGCTATTGAAAGATCAATTCTCAAAGAATCTAAAGGAATGGAAGATACAGAAAGCATGAAAAAACTCAGACTTTATTACTATAAAAAAAGAGACTGAGACCATCCATATCTACTTACTCATATGCCTACTTCCACAATTATATAACACTTTTAATGAGTGTATTTGTGGAAGCAGGAAGCTCTTCAAACTCAGGAAGACCAGGGTTCAAATGCTCCTTTGAGACTCAGTACCTCTGTGATCTTGGACAAATTATTTGAATTTACTGTGCCTTGGGCAACCCTAGAAGAAGAAGGATTCATCTTCCAAGTCAGAAACAGATTGTGGTCCCTTTTAGTGAAACAAATTCCACATTTGTGCCCCTCACTCCCTCCCCTTCCTTCTCTATGAAATAGTTATTTTGATCATTCTTATCCCTATTGGACACACTTCAGAAGCCATTTAATCCAAGTTTCTCATCTTATACACGGGGAAACTGAGACTGCAAACTAATGATTTCTCAAAGATCCTTTAGCTAGTAAGGAGCAGAGATGGGCCTTAAACCTAATTTCTTTGACTCTAAATCCATTTTTCTTCCCACTATATAAATTATTTTGCTACCTGCAAACATTCAGAAAGCTCCCAGGCTTTGCTACCTACTAATTATTTTGGTGCCTTGCCCTTTTTTTTCAGCCTTGAATTCAGTTCTGCCCCTCAATAAAAGTGGTTGCTACTTGTGAGATACAAAAGGAACATTGTGAGGGGGGAGGAACACTGGGTTCCTCAATTCAGACTTCACTTATCTTTATCTCTATTTTCCATCAAGTAACTGGAAAAGAAACAAAGGTCTCTGGCCTAAGAACATCTTTTAAAAGAGAATTTGCTCACTCCTTGCTTTGTTTGAATGGGTAAACCTCCTCACTGTTTGCCCTTGAAGCTGTTCTAACAGAGCAGGGCTGTTTTATCAGTCTGAGCTGCTTGGTAAATGGAAGGATTTCCCTCACCTTCTACCAGTTTTCAGTGACATCGGTGGGGGTGGGTGGGAGGGAGAGCCAAGGGTTGGTGGGGGAAGGGTGGTGGGAAGTTGACCTCCCATAGACCCTCAAGACAAAGACTGGAGGTGGTGGGGGGGGGGCCAAGCCTTGAAGCCAAGACAAACATCAGAGGTTGGTTACCATCTTCAGAGTACATGGTACAAGAATCTGAGAAATCCCTCTGAAGGGTTGAAGAATGGGCTGTGAATATCAGTGCGTAATTTGCAAGGATTTAAAGTTTTTGAGGCGAAGGGGATCTGAAAGGGATCTCTGAGTGCATTCAGCTCCATTTTGAACGATGAGGAAATAGGGACCCAGAGAAATCTGTCCAAGCTTGCACAAGTGGTACAGCTGAGATTGGGACTCGGGTCTCCCAATTTCCAGGCTAGAGCTCCTTCTACCGTACCCCATTGCCTCTGGTAAAGTAGACCGAGTGCTGGGCTTGGGATCAGGAAGACCTAGGTTCACTCTTGTCTCCTGCACTTAACTAGCACAATAATCTTGGGCACATCCCTTCCTGGGTCTGAACCTCAGTTTCCTTCTCCGGAAAATTGGTGATATTAATTCTTCTCGTATCCCTTTCACATGGCTATTCTGAGGCTTGGATGAAATTGTGTGTATAAAAGCACTTTGCAAACTTCAGAGGGCTATATAAATGTCTATTATTATTAGAAGCTAATTATTAATCTCCCAGGGTAATGTCAATGGCCTGTGGGGGCTGTGGATTAGAGGTGCCCGAATTAAAATCCATTAGCAGGCTCCAAACCTGACAGCCTGGGTGGGTAGAGAATTGCACAGAACTTTGAATTATGCAAGTTCGAATCTCCTGTGAATTCTATGGCATTTATACCTGTAATCTCCTGTCTTGTGAACAACAGAAAAAGGCTTGAAAGCCATTGTTTTAGGCAGCGTTTCTAGGGTACTACCTGAAAGTTTTCATCTAAATCACTGCTAACAAATTGCTGCTTTTGGGACTTTGCATTTCACCCTCAGCATCTGTTAGAGGCTGAAGATGCTGTGAAATGAGCAGAAGGTAAGGAGTAGGACTAAGGGGAAAAAAGGAGTCAAGGACTTTTCCAACACAACACAGAATGAGGAATCAGCCCTGGAGTCCTGGACTGGAACCACAGAGTTGGAAGAAATGTGTATTACACTGGAAAAAAAAAAGCTGTGAGTTTGGAGTCAATGGCTCTGAGTCTGAATTACTATTTGCTTTGTATGACCTTGGGCAAGTCACTACCTCTATGGGCTTTGGTTTTTTCTTATATAAAATGATAAGATTGGATTAGATCTGCAGCTAGGTGGCACAGTAGATAGAGTGATGTGCCACAAATCAGGAAGATGGGAATTTAAATTTAGCCTCAGATGCATATTAGCTGTGGGACATTAAGAAAAGCACTTGCTCCTGTTTGCCTCAGTTTCCACCATCTAAAAAATGAGCTAGAGAAAGAAATGGCAAACCACTCCAGTATCTTTGCCAAGAAAACTCCAGATGGGGTCATGAAGAGTCAGACATAATGGAACAAGAAGAATAGCCTTTTTCCCCCCTAATGATAAAATATATAATCTGAATTTCTCAGGAGGCAGACAAAACAATAGGCTCTTAAAGGAGTATAATGACTTACTCAGGATCATATGGCTAGGTAAAGACAAATCTGGGACTAGAACCCAGTCTCTTATCTCTTATTCTTCTTTCTATATCACACTGAAAATTGGTTCAGGGATTCATTTCAACAAGCATATATATATATATATGTAATATATATATATATGTATGTATAATATCACCTTCTTTATATAAGGCACTATACTGGGCATCAGGGATACAAAAAAAAAACACTGAAAGAATCCTTGCTTTCCAGAAGCTTATCCTCTATGGGAGAGATTCAACATGTACACAACTAAGTATATACAAATTGATTACTACACAAGTGGGAAGGGGGCTAGAGTTTTGAGGGGGTAAAACCAGATTGTTTCTCTATGTCCTTAATCCTAGTTCTTTACTGCTATTCCTTGGTACCTGCCATTTTGAGGAGGACAGGAAAAAAGAGAAGAAAGAAGAAAGGGTGACTCAGAAGTTGCCACCTTTCTGGGCTTTGTTTTTTTCTCTTCTCCTTGGTGGGGAAACAAATTTAAGATAGCTTACGAAGGTTGCTTAATCATACAACAAGTATTTATTGATGAGCTCCTCTGTTCACTAAATGCATTATGGGAATGTAAAGAAATCTAGGAGCTGACTATACGGATCAAATTTATATAAAATAATATTGAATCACCATTCTTTGTCCCAACTTCTGTATTTTTACCAAGGCTCTGAGCCGGGTGGTAACATTTGACCTCATCAGTCCAATAGGAATCATGCTTCAATAAGGGATGCCCAAGCAAATTTGTGCAGTAGACTATTTTTGGTATTCTCCATTCAAGTCCTCTTCTGATATCTCATAATGGAAGGCTGGTGGACTGCTTCAGTTCTTCTATTTCATATTAAAAGAACAAAAAAGGTTTTGAAGACTATTCCCAAAGGCTACACCATTGAAACACAAGTGATTTCAAGTTCTACCATATTTGAAAGGCAGATGGGGAAATGAATGGCCTCTATGGCCCAGTCTGCATGCAGAGAGCCTCATTACTAGAAGGGTTAACCACCAGATATATTTTTATTTTTTGGCCACAGCAACTTGTGGAGACTATCTATGAAATCATGGAAGAGTTAGGATCTGCATTGATGGAGATGACATCATGGATCATTGGAGGTATAGTGGTATTAATTTTACTGTGCAGTAAAAGAGAGACAGTATCTTTAACTTTTACTGCTAATGAATGATGAGTTTGGAAATAGATTATAATTCAGTGCCATCATAAGCCTATAAAGGATCTTAGAGCTCACAAGTCCTAGAGTTTTATTTTACGTGTATCATGGACCTTTGGCAGTTGAGTGAAGTCTATGGACCCTTTTTTGGAATAATATTTTTAAATATATAAAATAAAATATATGGGATAGGCAAGCAAACCAATTATATTGAAATTCAGTTACCAAAATATTAAAAAAAAACTTATGGACCCCTGAAATCTATCTGTGTACCATCTGTGGACTCTAGTTTAAAAAAAGACTTGTTTTAGTCCACCTTCATCATTTTGCAGATGAAGAAACTGAGATCAAGACAGAGGAAGTGACTTGCTCAAGGTCACACATATAATTCCTGGGAGAGCTGGGACTAGAATCCAGGTCTCTGACTTCTAGTCTAGTGCTCTGTCTGACCTTGGAGTTGTCACTTAATCTTTTGGCTTCGGTTTTCTCATCTATAAAATGAGGAGCTTGGTAGATAAATTCTAAATTCCCTTTTATCTTTACATTATGTTATTCAGCTTTCCTAGACTGTCAGTACTCTGTACTAATTGTAAAGCGCTTAGCACGGTGCCAGGCACATAGTAAATGCTCTATAAACATTCACTATTATCATTAGCGAGTAGACTAACAAGATTCAATACTCTATTTCCAGGAGGCTGACCTTCTATTTACTAACCCAGCCTGACCTTGCTGAGTTTAGGAGATTAGACGAAGTCTTATATATTCTATTTCAAGGAAAAACAGTTCCATGAGCAATATCTAAAGACACATTCTTCAGCAAGTTTTCTAAGCATGGACATTCTTTCAATTTCATTTTTTCAAAGAACAAAAATGCTTCAAAGACTATTATCACTTTTGACTGACTTATACAACATCAGCCATAAGCAGATGATGAGAGAGTCTTTACCGATTAAGGAACTATGTGCAGGATCTCAAATTAAAGGTCAACAGGAAGGATTTTTAACACTTTTATGAGGTAGACACACCATTCATTTCTTAGAAGTTTGCTTTAACCTACCCTTGTAAATCTATGAGGCAAAGTTTCCTGGTAACATAATATAGTGAGTTCCCAGACTTATAGAATCCTGTTTAGCTTGAGGGGTTCTTCTTGGTCATCGAGCCCCCGTCCTCTCCTTTTAGAGATGAGGAAACAAAGATCCAAAAAAAGCTATGAGACTTGCCCAAGATCATACAGATAATAAAGAGCAGAGTTGGAGCGGCTGCGATTTGTGATTCACATTTGCTAGGAAATATTATGAGCAGTTTCAGTGGGACCCGTGATCTTTGTCATGCCAAGACTGGGCTATGACAAAGCATGAAGGGCAATCAGTACTAAAAATATGTGGGTACTGATAACAGATAAGAGTGGAAGCTTCAAACCGAGGAAGCAATCCCAAATTGGAGAGTATACGGGTCCGAAGGTGAAACAGTGGGTCAGAAACTAGACATATTATCAGGAACAAGGTAACACACAAATACCAGAAGTCAAGACAAAGCAGAAAGCAGTCAGGCTAGTGAGCGTGATAAAAGGGTCATGTCTTCCTCAGCTAGGAAGTTTTTTGCATGCTTTTATTTATTTATTCCTAAAGCTCTTAAAGTCCTGAAATGGATTCTTACCATCACCTCTATCTATTCAACTTCCTTCAAAAGCCCATCATGGATGATTTGACCTTAAATTTCTTCTGTTTGATTCCTCCCATGTGCTTAAATCCTATTTTAATGCACACTGTGGCTAAATATACATGGTTTATCATTGTCTTCAAAGATCCTTGAAGGCAGGGATTCTGACTTAAAAATTTTTTTAAATATCTCTAGACAGCACAATTCTTCAATAACTATTTTAATGGTGTATAAGTGGAGATTTTGTACTTTTGGAACTACATCCCCCAGAATTTCCTCATCTCCCAGAATCCCTTTCCTCCTTCACCCCCATCTTGCATGCTTACTTCATTTGTTTAGAAGTTCTGAAACTCCGCCTCTCACTTCTCCCCTCCCCTACCCCATGCAAGGCTGAGGAAGGTGATTTTTTGCTCTAGCTTTTGATGTTAGTTATTAGTAATAAATCTTATTAAATACAATACTTAGAATATTTTTAATATTAATTTTGGATATTAATTTTGAAACTCATAGTGGAATTGAATTGAAGCTTTAGTGGAGTAGAAAGGAAGTTGGGAAGAGAACCGAAATCATCCATCCAAGCAGGCAAAAATGGACTCTGATTTGGAATTTCTAGTCTCCTTCAAGAAACTAGAAATCTTATTAAATACAATACTTAGAATATTTTTAATATTAATTTTGGATATTAATTTTGAAACTCACAATGGAATTGAATTGAAGCTTTAGTGGAGTAGGAAGGAAGTTCGGAAGAGAACCGAAATCATCCATCCAAGCAAGCAAAAATGGAGTCTGACTTTTGGAATTTCTAGTCTCCTTCAAGAGAGCTTAGTTATATGGCCTTCTGAAGGAGGTCTTTTTTGATTCTTTTAGCTAATACCTCCTCTTGAAATCACCTTGCATCCATTTATTTATTTATTTTTTAGATGCACATGTTGGCTTTCCTTGTAGAATGGAAGATCTTTTGGAGCTCAGGGACTGTTTCAATTTTGTCTTTGAATCCTCAACACATAATCTAGTGCCTGGCAGGCAAAGAGTTGATGTTTAGTGACTGTTTGGCAGTTGATTGATTGGTTGATTGATAAAGGCATCCAACATTGATTCATTGATTCGTTCATTCAACAAATATTTATTAAGTACTTTACATAGAGCAGTATGTTAGGTGCTTGGGGAAAAAATTCAGATAAGACAGATCCCTGCCCTCTTGGAGCTAAGAGTGTAGTACAAGGGTTCTTTAGTTAGAGTCTGTGAACTCGATTTTTAAAAATATTTTGATAGCAACACTTAAATATAATAGGAGAAGTTACAAAGAGAGATGTTGATTTAAGAGGTTTTTGGTTTTCAATTGTAATTTTTCAGCATAATTAAAAAAAAAAAACAACCCATACCGTCCATCTTGGAATCAACACTAGGTATTGGTTCTAAGTCTGAAGACCAGTAAGGGGGTTAAGTGACTTGCCCAGGGACACACAGCAAGGAAATGCCTCAGTATTACTTTTTTGATCCTTTGAGTTTTCACTAAAGTAGTTTATGTCTCTTTATTGAGGTTAAATTTCTCATGGGAGTTTTTCAATCTACTTTTGGTTCCTCCTTGATAGTCAGAGGAGGAGAAAATGTTAATGGTCCTGAACTTCCTGTTTTGTCATCTTATTGCCCTCACCCTTCACTTGTTATAGTCTGTGATTTCATGACATGCACAGCATTATAACATGCATTCAAATAACTACTGGCTTGAGAGTCAGTGGAAGTTAGTCAGTGTGGTCTAGAGGCCAAATAATGGACTGGAAATTCAGGATCTTGGAGCTTAATCCTTTTTTCTTACTCTGTTGTTTCGAGCAAATCAGTTAACCTTTTGGCTTCTTGACTACAAAGTAGATTTATTAGAATTAAACAATGCTCTGGAGTTTATCGTTGTTTTGACTTTTTGACTCTAGTCATCTTTGACTCCTTCTTCTACTTCACCCTGATAAACATCCAATCTACTGCTAAATAAATCCCAAGAGTTCTTTCTCTAAAATAGCTGTTACAGCTTCTCATTTTCAGTGCTATCAGCCTAGTACAAGTACTTGTTACTTTATACAGTGCTTTCTTAACCTTAACCAGAACCTTTCCTTCTCTAATTCATCCTCAAGGTTGTTATCAGAAGAATCTTTCTGATGTTAGATGTCACTATGTTAATCTCTCTCTCTCTCTCTCTCTCTCTCTCTCTCTCTCTCTCTCTCTCTCTCTCTCCCCCCATCTATCTCTCTCTCAAACCCTTAATTTCTGTCTTAGAATTGATACTAAGTGTTGGTTCCCAGGAAAAAAGCACCAAGGGCTAGGCAATTTGGGTGAAAAGACTTGTCCAGGGTCACACAGCTAGGACGTGCCTGAGGCCAGATATGAATCTAGAACCTCCTGTCTGGATCTGGTTCTCCATCCACTGAGCCACCTAGCTGCCCTTCATTGTCAATTTCTTGAAGAATAAAGCTGAAATTTCTTAGTCTTATATTTTAGGTCTTTAGGTTGAAAATAGGTTTTCAAACTATTTCATTTCATGCACCATTTGACCCATCCAAGTGAGACTATTCATATGGTTCCCTATATCTGAAATGGACTCCATCCCCCCCTGCCCTTGATCCCACCTTCCCATGCCCATCTCTGCCTGTTGAACTCCTACTTGTCTTTGAAGGCTCAGCAGAAGTAACATCTCATCCAATGAAAATTTACATGAACCCTTATATGCCCATAATCAGATGTGATTTTTCTCTCTTTAACTCTCAAAGAACTTTGCACCTCTACCATCATGCTCATCTTATCAAACTTGACTTTACATTATATAAGATCAGAGAATTGGAGCTCTAAGAACTTTTAGAGATCCTCTAGTTCAATGTTTCTTAACCTTTGTGTGTGTATTGTGGACCCCTTTGGCAGGCTGGTGAAGCCCTATGGACCTCTTCTCAGAAAACATTTTCAAAAGCATACAACGAAATCCATAGGATTACAAAGGAAAACAATTATTATTGAAATGCAGCTATTATCTACTTCGAAAACAGCATCCCTGGGAAATGGTGGCATGCTCAAGTCACCAGACACTGATCTCTGCCACTTCTGCCTTAACCACCACCCACAACCCAGCCATCTGGAGTATAGCCAACATCAGAGCATACTTCAACATGGCCATTGATAATAAGTTCTAGACTCAGTTACTTTCAAACTATTTGCAGTTTAGTTTTCTGAGAGAGCAGAGAAGCTCATTGCTCGCTGGAGAGAAGAAATTTGATTTCAAATCTCTTTGGTTCTGCTTTCCCAGAATCTTTCTTGAGTTCATGTGCCAGAGTGTTCCTTCACATGCCATAATGGCACTGGCAGCAAGTCCATCTATGGAGAGAAATTTGCTAATGAGAATTTCATTCTGAAGCACACTGGTCCTGGCTTTCTATCCATGGTAAATGCCAAGTCCAACACAAATGGTTCCCAGGTTTTCATCTATATCACTAATACTGGTGGGTTGGATGGCAAGTATGTTGCCTTTGGTCAGGTGAAAGAAGGTATGAAGATCATGGAGACCATGGAGCATTTTGGGTCCTGAATTGGCAAGACCAATAAAAAGATCCCCCTTGCTGATTGTGGACAAGTTTCATAATTTTTTTGGCTTTTTGATTGAATTGAATAATTATAATTTTTATTATCATCATCAAGCCATTCCTTTGTGGCTGGGGAGATTCTTCTCCTTTACCTGTGGTCCTTGTGTTCAATTTGCTGCATTTCTCTTTGTCTACTTTACATGAGCTGAGTTAGTTTGAAGTTAAGGTTATGATTATGAAATCTGAACTAATCTATAAAAAAGACAAAGTTATCTAAGAACTTTTATGTAGTCTGAACTTCATTTTATAGGCTAGAATAAAAACTGGAAAACAGTATGGGAGAGATTAGGTTTAGATCAACATCTCACACCCTACACCAAGATAAATTCAGAATGGGTGAATGACCTGAATATAAAGAGGGAAACTATAAGTAAATTATGTGAACACAGAATAGTATAGGCTAGAATAAGAAATATATCTCGCATTATGTATAGGAAGCCTACATAGATGGAATTGAGAGGACTCTTGGAGTTTATTAGATCCAACTCCAAGATTTTAGGGAGGAAGAAAGTGAGGCAGACATGAGAGAGCCACAGATAGAGTAAGTATCTAAAATGGATCTGTGTCTTTCCTGAGAACAATTCTAGTGCCCTATCCACTCTGCCATGCTGTCTCTCTAAGGAGGGCCCCCATTCAAGATCTGCTCTAAAAAACACTGGCTTTGTGACCATAGTCAAATCACTTCATCTCACAGTGCCCTTGGCAGCTTTTGTAAGACCATACATTTGCAGAATAGGTGCCAATCTATATTGGACATTTTTTATACCAATTAAATCACAGATGGGGTCAAAAAACCCAGCAACCCATAGGTCATTGACAAATTACAAAATCACTGTCTGTCCTTTCCAGATAGAAAGGGGAAAAGAATATTTAGTAGTGATTTAGGCCAGGATTTGGCATACCTGCAGTTTTTCAATTATATGGAGACTCTTGTCTGGATGCCAAGGCTAGAGCCCTTGGCAAAATTTTGAAGTAGGGGAGATTTGGCTTTATTTAACACCCCTTCTCCCCAAACTCCTGGCTTTAATTCTCTTTATCATATCTCCCCTTTCCCCTTCCTATTCTTGCTAATCTTTTTTTAACCCTTACCTTCTGTCTTAGAACTGATTGGTTCCAAGGCAGAAGAGTAGTAAGAGCTAGGCAATTGGGGTTAAGTGATTTGTTCAGGGTCACATAGCTAGGAAGTGTCTGAGATCAAATTTGAACCCAGGACCCTCCTCTCTTCAGCCCTGGCTCTCTCTCTCTGTGAGCTACCTAGCTGCCTCTGGGTTATCTCTTATAAAATGTTACCCAAGCACTGAAATAGCTTAAGGGGAGGCCCTTCTCAGGGGTATTTCTATTTTACCAGGGTTCTCTGGAAGACCATCATTTTTCTTGCTTGGTCAGAGGGAACCTAGAGATCAATGAGAGTTTATATAGTCCCTCCTTACTCCCCAAAGTGAATAAATGAAAGTTTGGAATGTGAAATAGTCCCATTGCTATAGGAATCTCTCTTCCTTCCTGCGGCAGCCCTCCGCCCCCAGCCCTGATGTCCTCGAGTACCTCCGGGCACTAGATGCTCCTCAGCCTAGATAGAGATTAAAGATCTTCAGAATAAAGGCTCTTTTTGGGCAAATGCTCTTCAGCCTCCGTTTCCTCACCCATAAAATGGCCCTAGAAATGGCCTCTCGGGTCCCTTCTCTAATTCTCTTACTCAATCATAATAGGATCTGTTTGGGGGCCTCCTTCACAATGGCGTGACTTGTCAATGGGCAATGCGGCTGCCACCTTTCCAGGGGTGGACTCTGTGCTAGTCTAGGCAATCTCAAATGGCAATTTTTGACCTTCCAGCCGGATAACAAAAGGATTTTCATTTCCCGGAGCGTTGTGGGCTACCCCATGTTTGTCCTTCGCTTTGTCACAGTGCTTAGTGACATTCAAAGCCACTGACCGCTCGGAGGTTTTGGGCACCAGGGCACCCAGGCAAATGCCCACCCGGAACAATTGAAATTCTCAGGGCCAGATTTTCTCAATACCCCACTTTTGTATTTGTACAATTCAAAACCTGTAGGAGTCTGGGATATAATGTATTGCAACAAGTGGCCCTTGAAAGGCAGCTTTTGAAAATGCATATGTTTTGATGAGATAGCACATAAAACAGTGAATGGCGGGCGTCCACGGTCTAATTGCAAGCGTTCATACTTGTTGGCACAGCTCTGGGCTCCGCTGACCCTCCAAGGTCACTTCTCCAGATCTCTCCCTCAGATGCGTCATGGGGGCTTTTGTGTGTGCTGAGATCCTGGGAGGGGCGCCGCGGGCCTGGCCCCTATCGCCTCTCTCTGTTCTGGCTGGCAGCACCCCAAGTGTGAGCAGCAGAATTTCCGGAACTGCCATCGGGGGCCCCTCTGACCTTTGCCCAGTGGCCGCTGCTGCTGTTTGCGTGGCTCCCAGGGAAATGGAAAGGGAGTGAGTAAAAACTCACCCACTTGCAACATTATGAAGCTGTCTAGGCTGCTGGAATGTCACGAGGTAGAGAAAAATGTGACAAATTCCCTGCACATACAGTTTGTAAGCACTGTGGCATTGAGAGCAAAGCAGCCTCAGCCGGTTTGCTTTCAAGTTTCATCTGAGAGTCCTGGCAAGCTGGGAGGGAGAGGAAGGTCAAGGTCTGGGAAGGGGATGAGAACAACTTTTTTCCTTTGGTTTTTAGGATACTAAATCCTTCTTCTTTCTATGTCGCCCAAGAGAACATGCCTTTTAAAAATGTTTATTTAATTTATTTATTTTAAACTCTTACCTTCCGTCCTAGAATCACTACTGTGTATCGGTTCCAAGGCAGAAGAGTGGGGAGGGCTGGGCAATGGGGGTCAAGTGACTTGTCCAGAGACCCATAGCTAAGAAATGTTTCAGGTCAAATTTGAAACTAGGACCTCTCCTCTCTAGGCTTGGTTCTCAATCCACTGAGCCACCCAGCTGTCCCCCAAGAGAACATTTCTTAACTTTCTCCCATACCCATGTATTAATAGCGATGGGTCCAAAAGGGCTCCTCTTACCCATGGACAGAACAGTGTCTTTTGCTTTCAGGGTCTTGGGAATCTGAGTCTCTCTGTTTTCTTTGCCTTAAGGTTCTGTCCAGGGTTCAAATGTCTATCTTCTAGAGAAGGATAGGACTTAAAGCTCTCATTCAGGACATCAGGGTAGGTTGAATCACCTTGACCAAGAAGATCTCTTAGAGAGGGTGTAGGGGAAAGAGTATGAATGCTTGAATGCCTAAAGAAATTGGGAAGGCAAGACACCATCAAGAAGGAAAAAGGGGAGCCAATAGGCAGCTGGAAGTGTTGAAAAGAGCCTTCTTTTTCCCTCCAGAAATTTGCTGATGTCTGGTGCTATATTTCATATTACTCCCTTCACACACTTTGATCTAATCAGACTGGCCTGGTGACTGTCTCTCTATACATAATTCCAACTCTTGCCTCCATGCCTTTCTTTACATAATTCTATTTCTAGAATACATTCCCTCCTCATCTCCAACTCTTAGAAGACCTATCTTCCTTTAAAAAATGAATTAGATGGTTCGATGGGGATATGATTGGGGATGCAGATTCTAAATGACCACCCTAGTGCAAATAATAATATGGAAATAGGTCTTGATCAATGACACATGTAAAATCCAGTGGAACTGCACATTGGCGATGGGAGGGGGGTGGGAAAAAGGGAGGGAAAGAACATGAATCATGTAGCCATGGGAAAAATATTCTAAATTAATTAATTAAAGAAATGAACTTAATTAAAAAAATGAGCTAGGTGCTGCCTCTTCCAGGACGTCTTTCTTAATTCCCCAAATGGTCAGTTCCTCTTAAAATTACTTTATTTAGCTTTGCACATATTCTTGCCATTGTTCCCTGCATGTGCTACAGCTCCCACAGCATACAATGGATTGCATGCACTTTGATGACAGGATTATTTTGCTTTCCCTCAGCGCACTGCCTCAGATATAAGATGCTTGCTTCATAAATGTCTCCTGTATTGAATTGAATGGATCTGAGAAAAGGACTCGTCAAAACTCCTTCTCTGCTGGGACAAGAGAAATTTGAAATGTACTATGTTTGCTCAGTAGAAGCTGGAGAACATCTTGTGATGGGAGATGGATGAGCAGGATGGTTTTGGGGACAGTTTGATTATTTAATCCATATTTGAAGGTTGACAAAATGTCCTGGTGAGATGGCGAGATGATGTGGTGGTGCATTTCACCTTTCGTTATAGGCAAAGGGGTGTCTTCTGGTTTCCAATATGATGCTCTTTTGATTACACAAGGGGAAAAGCTTGTGGCTAGTCCTGGAAGATCAGAGTGGGGTTTCTTGGATGCTTACCATGTACACTGTATAAGAGGTGACCTCTAAACTCATGTGGCTTGGGGTCTGATATGGGTGCCAGTACTTATTCATATGGAGCATTAATTAGGAAGACCTGGACTTGAATTCACCCTTTGGCACATACAATCTTTGCTACCCTGGACAAGTCACCAACCTCTTCCAACTTCAGTCTCCTTATTTAAAAAAGGGTTATAATAGCACTTACCTAGAAAAGCTATTGTGAGGATCAAATGAAAACATGTATGTAAGGTGCTTTGCAAACTTTAAAGGGCTATATCAGAATTAGTTAAGTATGTGACTGCTTAATCAAGGATGGATTATGTGATACTATCAGTATGGGTTGGAATAATCAGGGAATGCTTCATGGAGGAGGCTAGACTTGCATATTTCAATGCAGCAAGATGGATGATGTAATTATACCAATAGAAAAGGGATAAACAGTATAGAAATATAGGGTTGTCCTCAAGGGATGGGCAAAGGGAGCACTTGTTGCTTTAGTATAATGGAAGATGCTGTCATTTTTCAATTCAATTCGACAAGCATTTATTAAATTCCTACTATGTGCATGACATTATTCTGGGTTCTGGTGATGTAAAAAAAGGTAAATAATTCTTGTCATCAGATAGCTTATATTTTACTGGGTGGGAGGAGGAGAAATACAACATGTACACAGATAAGTAAATAACAGACAAAAAAAGAGTAGGGGCCACTGATTGAGTTGGGGGAAGCAGTGGGATTCAAGAAAAGCCTATGTACAGGGTAGCTCTTGAACTGAGCCTTGAGGGGAGCTAGAGATCCTAAAAGATAGAGGTGAGGGAGGAAGGACAACCCAGGCAGGAGAGGGATGCCAAAGACCAGCAAATGACCATTTTCCTAGGGTAGGATTCTTTAGCGATAGGTGATACAGGAATGCAGATAGTCAGTCCCACGAGACTTGGAGGTGTTGGAATCTTTGAAAAGGAGTTTTGATGTTCAGATAAGGAAGTATGTTCTCTTTCAGGCAATCCTATATTTAGAGGGGACAAGTGGATACCTATTTGATATGGTGTGAGGGATACCCAAAGATCCCATTCCAATCTTCTGCAGAGTCTGAAATTCTATTAGCCACTCTTCCATGTTAAGGCATTAACACAATACAAAATGAAAATGCAAAAGTTCTTTGAGAAAGCAAATCCATACTACATATATTTTATATATGTTTATATTTCTGTGTATTAATCCATTATTAGTCATTCCTTTCTCAGCAGAAATTAATGTTGTCAGAACAAACTCAGTTACCCCAAGATTCCAAAAAAAAAAAAGGGCACATGGCGAGGAAGTTTTGTTAAGGAGCAAGAGTAGTGGGGAATTATCATGAAGACAGAATTATCTTGGGTTTATGGAGGAACTATTTGGGCAGCCACAAGACAACATGAAGAGACTGTAAGCCTTGAGTGTGGCTAAATGGGAAGTAGTGGTAGAACCATAATTAGGGGTTTTTTTGTATGTGTGTATGTATGTGTCTGGGAAAAGACCCTGGGGCAGTGGGAGAGATAATATATTTTGATGCCCTGAGACAAAGCCCTTATTTTCTACCTTAGTTAAGAACTTGCCTAGAATGGCCTTTAGATGTATTTTGAATACTTCACAATTTTATTCAGAATTATTTCTGATAGGCAAAAGTTTCTGAAAACTTGTGGCAGATAAGACTTGAAGTTTGTTCATTGCTAGTAACAGGGTTGGCTGATAGGAGGCAGTCATGGATAGGGTTTTTGAACTCAGTATCATTTGGGAACAATTAAGTTATAGAAATTCAACTTGATGTGAGTAGGATAGTGGGATATGGTGCCCTGCTGATGGTATGACTTGGGTAAAAGAGGAATGAAGGTGAGGCTAGAGATGGGGAGACATTAACAATACCATTGCATGCTGGTCATAATGACCTCAGTGTCAAAGGCATCTCTTTGTAGATTCTATGGAATAAGAAGGTAGGCTTACAGCAAACAGAAGAAAGGCAATAATAATCCCACTGTACTCTGTCTTGACTGGACTACATTCAGAATATCATGTCCAGTTCTTGGTGCCATATTCTAAAAAGAATATTGACAATCAGGAACCTGGTCCAGAGGAATAGTGATTGGGATGGTGAGAAGAACTTGAAACTGTACCTTAAATAGGTCAAATGAAAGAATTGAAGATATTATATACTAGAGAAGAAAATATTTGGCTCAGAGGAATGGGTACAACCACTACCTCTGGATATTTTAAACATTGCCGAGGAGATGAAGAATCAAATTTGTTCTTCTTGCTCCCAAAGGGTAGAACTAAGGACTGATGCGTGGAAGTTATAAGGAAGCAGATTTGGTTCGATATGAGCCAATGCTCCTAACAATTAGTTATCTAAACATTTAAGAGTAGGGAGTTCTCTACAAGGACTTCAAACCATGGAATGACCACTTGTTGGGGTTAGTATAGAAGAGATTAATGCTTTTATTGATGTGAGTAAGATAGTGGGATATAGCCTTCTGTTGGGCTACATGAACTTTGATGTCTTATGAATTTGAGAAGCTATGGTTCTAATTTAAGCATCTCATAAGAAACTACCTCAGGAAGGAAGAGGTTGGTTCTTGGAGTTATGCCCATGGCCTCAGTCCCACCCATATTCGATGACAGTGGTAGGATGTGGCCTCTTCTAAGGATAGGATGAAGTGAGTCTCTGGGTGGTTTGGGGTCTGGTTCAAGAGCCAATTCACAGGGCAGCTAGGTGGCTTAGTGGATAGAGATTCAGGCCTGAAGATGGAAGGTCCTGGGTTGAAATCTTACCTTAGACAATTCTGAGCTGTGTGACCCTAAACGAGTCACTTGACCTCAATTGTCTAGCCCTTACTGCTCTTCTGCTTTGGAAGTGATACTTAGTATAGATTCTAAGACAGAAGGTAAGATTAAAAAATAAAAGAGACTTATTCTTGGAGTAATTTTTTTTTGTAAATGGGTAGAAGAAAAATAAATAGGTTTTTATCATGTCATATCTCTCTATTTCCTCTAGAATCAAATATAAAGCCCCCTGTTTGGCATTTAAAGCTCCCCACAACTCGTTCCCTTCCTTTCCAAGCTTCTTGCATTCTATTCCTTTCCACAAACTCGATGATCCAAACAAATTCACCTACTTGCTGTTCTTGGTGCACAACACTCCATCATTCATCTTTGCACCCTTGCCCTGACTGTTGCCCAATGCCAGAAATGCTCTCTCTTCTCTCATTTCCTTTATTTTTGTTTATTTTTTAACCAGTCTGGCATTTTGTTTGCATTTGAAAGATTATAATTTAATAGTCTGAAAATCTGGCTCCTATAATCTTTTTTTAAAAAATTTCATTTAATGAATTAACTTAGAATATTTTCCCATGGTTACAAGATTCATGTTTTTTCCCTCCCTTTCCATCACCCCCTTCATGTAGCCAACATTCCACTGGGTTTTACATGTGTTATTGATCAGGACCTATTTCCATATTATTGACATTTGCACTAGGGTGATCGTTTAGAGTCTATATCCCCAATCATATCCCCATCAAACCATGTGATCAAGCAGTTGTTTTTCTTCTGTGTTTCTTCTTCCACAGTTCTTTCTCTGGATGTGGATAGCATTCTTTCTCATAAGTCCCTCAGAATTGTCCTGAGTCATTGCATTGCTACTAGTACAGACGTCTATTACATTCTATTGTACCACAGTGTATCAGTCTCTGTGTACAACGTTTTCCTGGTTCTGATCCTTTCACTCTGCACCACTTCCTGGAGGTCATTCCAGTTCACATGGAATTCCTCCAGTTCGTCTGGTTTCCTTTAAGAGTCAACTCAAGCTCTTCTTCCTCATGGAAGTCTTTCCTGCCCATTTGTCCATTCCTCTCTCCAAAAGCTACTGGTGTCATCTCCTCCAAGGTCTCTTTTCTTCTACTCTTTATCTTGTATCTTCTGATGTACATATGTTGTCTTTCTCATTAGAATGAAACCTCTTGAAGGAAGTTTCTATTTTTGCTTTTTCTGTATAACCCAGTTCTACCAAACCTCCTACTTCCCAATGGTCCTAGTTAATAGAAGTTTCAGTGTCTCCTCATCAGTTTACATGGACTATATTCATGGACTTGTGTTATCTTAGACTTTCAGTGTGCTCAGTTTCTGCCTCTGTATCTGATAATTTTAATTGCCTGCTGGGAAATTTACATGTACCATTATGAAAGTCCTTCAGGGAAAGGAGGATGAATTGGGTTCCCCCACTGATAGTCAAGTAGAAGCATCCCAGCCAGTCGCAATTTCTAATAAGCATACTTTACATTTATTTTGAGCTTCACACATTCTAAGGTTCCTTCACATGAACTTGTCTGAGCTTCACAGTAACTTTTCTAGAGGAGAAGGGTGAGTATTGTTATTCTTTTTACAAATGAGGAAATTGGGGTTCAGAGTGGTTAAGGTCAGCTTATGGTCACACAGCAGTTTAGCTCAGATTAGAATTTGGAGCTCCTGACCACTGACCCAGTCTAGTATTCAGATTCAGTGGAAAGAGTTTAAATCAGAGGACTTGGAATTCCCGATTGTGTGACATTAGACAAATCATACTACTTCTCTAGGTTACAATTCCATCATCGGTAAAATGAGGGGGTCAGACTCCATGACTTTTAAGCTTCCTTTGAGCCCTAAATATATGGTCATATGGTTTACTATACCACTGGTACTTGTCCTACCCTACAACACTGGATGGTCATGAGCAGATTACCTTTGCCCTCATGACAAAGGAGTTCATATCTGTGGTGATTTATTCTTGAGAAGGGGATTGGATCTAGCCCCTTCTCAAGAATTGGAGAAGGGACAAGAGATTTCATTTCCAGCCTCAAGAGTTGGTTCAGTTTTTAAAATATCCTGAATTGTTGGTCTAAGGGCAGATACCAGAAGAGAGGATTCTTCAGACTGTCCCTTACTGCAATATTGGATTGTACAATTATAGCTCTTTAGAAGTTTCTTAATGTGCCACGAGATGCCAAGATTAATACCCTCTTTAATGACTTTGACTTTGACTTTGACCTTGAAGTAATATAGGGTTCGGGAAGCTCCATTTTTTCTCTCAGACCACTTTATGTCTTCCATACTCTGAAAGATTAGCTCCTGATGTTCATCCCAGGCACTCCAAAGTGGTGTGGTTTCTTCTGTCTTTTACCTTGAGCCAGACCTTTAAAAACAGAAGCAAACAAATTACTCTTCTAATGGCTGAGGATTTTGATGCTAGCTTGATTCAGGATCATCTTGCTTGCACTCCATGATGCTATGCCAACTTCTGTAAGTTCCACTCTCCGAAGGCTGTCTTCCTTAGCATTGACTTCTAACTTTGGGTATCAAGTTTTTCCAGCTATCTCTTTCTATCTCTTCTCTTGGGCATCAGCTCACTCTCCTTCTCAGTCCCTCCTCCTTTTCCCCTTACCCCCGATTTGAAATTCTTTAGACTACCACACCTGACTTTCCTATGCTGAATAAGATGCTAGGAAGTCTAGTATTTGCCTTCAAAGGAAACATTGGCTATTTATTATACAGTGTGCATTTGCGGGAGTGAGGAGGGTTTAGGGAAAAGGGATGCAAGGGGAAGGGAAGGATATGGAAAGATGAGGTCAATACTAGAGTATCAAATTTAGAACGGTGTTTTCATAAATGTACTTGTCAGCTTTCAAACTTTCCAACAAGATTTCTCCTCTCCTGGCTGATAGCTGAACTCTAGCTCAATGTGGGGAGGTAGAAAGATTGTTGGATAGAAGAGTCAGAAGCTGTGATTCCTGATGGTCATTTCCTAACTATGTAAACTTGGGCAACTCATTGCATTTCTGTGAATCTGTTTCCTCCTTTGTAAAGTGAAGATAATGACTCGTACCTACTTAAAAAACCCTTTATTTTGATTTCTTCTGTTCTACAATTTTTGACAAACATCATCAAACATGAGTATTTTCATATACATAGGAAAGAAAAAGAGGATTATACATTAAGCTTTGAATCTCTATGTGCTGACTATTTTTCAGATGAATATAATGATTTTAACAAATTGGTTTCAAAGCTTTTCTGCTTCATCTCTCTGTGTGTAGAACCTATCTCAAAGGGACTTGTAAAAATAGTGCTTTGAGAATCTTTAAAGCCTCATAGAAATTTGGGCTATTATTACATGAGAGATAGAGGAATAGTGATTAGGACTTTGGAATGGAGTAGAGGAGACAAAGATGGTGGTCCCATGGAATGTATATTGGTCTCAAAACCAGGAGCTGTGGATTCTAGACCCAGATTTGTGATCACCAAATCTTTGATTGCCCTTGGGCAAGTTATTTAATCTCTCTGGGTCTCAGTTTCCTCAGTTATAAAATTGGGAGAATAATTGTCTCTCTGGTGTACTTTGCAAGGGTGTTATGACTGAGGCCAAAGTGAAATAATACTACGTTCATCTCTGAGATTCTATAGTATCTGTAAAAGAACTTTGAAGAATTAAAAACATCTTTTTAAGGCAATGGAATAAGAAAATGGAAATATGAGCAGAAATGGACTGGGAGATGAGTAAGTTGAATTCTGGACTGTTCTACCACTAATTTTCTGGTTGTCTTTGGGAAAGTAACATTTTGTCAGCTGACCTCAGTTTCCTCATTTTAAAAATGAGAATAATAACATCTACTCAGCTTACTTTGTAAGGTTAATGGGGGTCAGATGAGAAAATGTATATGAATGTACTTTAAAAAATAGAAACCATTGTCCCACATAAGGCATGAGGTTTGGGTGTTTTTAAATTGAGAAATAGCCAGGCACCTGTCTTGGTCTAGGGGCAATGTGAAGGGAGAACAAAGTGGGGGAGATTGCTACTGCCAAGAAGCTTATGGTCTAGTTGCATTTTACTCCCTTGTTTTTTAGGGAAAGCCTTTTCATTAGAAGATTGAATATGAAGAATGGGAATATGGTAGAACATCAGCTTTCCACAAGCATACAATTAAAGTACGTACCATTTTCAGTGAATTACGGATTGGAATGAAATGGTCCCCAAATGTCTCTGTCCTATGGTTAATCTAATATTTATATAGTATTATGTGATTATTTATGATCATATTGAGAATTTGTGTCACTACATAAATAATCTTCAACATCTGCAATTCAAACAAAATAATTCCCTTTTAACATTATTAGAATACTCTAATTCAGGGGTTCTTATCTTTTTTGTATCATAGATAATAATAATAATAATAGCTAACATATAGTACTTATTGTGGTGCCTGGCAATGTACTAAGTGCTTAATCTCATTTGATCCTTACAACAACCCTGGGAAGTAAGTTCTATTATTATCCCCATTTTATAGATGAGGAAATAGAGGCAAACTGAGCTTAAACAACTTGCCCAGGCTCCCACAACTAGTTGATGTCTGAAGCTATATTTGAACTTGGGTTTTTCCGACTTGTGGTATGATATCCTATCCATTGTGCCCATGGATCTCTTTGTCAGTTACTAGTTAGATAGTAAAACTTATCAAAATGGTAATTTTTGCCCCTTGTCAAAGTAATGGATTATTGTCTACATTCACAATGGAAAGAAATGCTAAAATTTAGTTAGAAGTTAGTGAAAATAAGGATGTAATTTTTTTCTCCATCTAATTTTATGAGTCCCCTGAAATCTACCCAAGGACCCGTGTTAGGAGTCCTTTATCCCTAGGTTAAGAACCTTTGCTTAATGACTCTATGATTTCATTGCTGGGCATATTTCTTCAGATGATGCATGTGGCAATCTAGTCAAGCCTGCCTTCCTGTACCTCTCTTGTCCATGTTCTTTCACAAATTCACCCTAAAGAATTTCACCCACTATATTGTAGATTCTTCCTTATATTTTCTGTCTATTCCATGGATACAAGTGGAACAAGTAGATTTTCTTTCTGCTATCCTGTGCTCTCACTATGCATTTCTCTTCTGACATTCTTTATCTACATCTGCACAATTCCTTGTTTATCACGTATCGTTGCCTACAAATGTCCACCACAAGCCCATCCACTGCCTATTGAGTAGCCCTCAATTTCGGTTCCTCAGAAAATCAAATATATGGGATGACACATCCCTATTTGACAGACGGCCAAGGAATTAGATTAAAACATTCGGGTCTAACATTTAAGAACTTCTCTAATTAACCTTGACCTGTTCTCACAACCTCACTTCACATTACAAGACTCCTGTTTGCAACCAAGATAATCTATTCATGAATACACCTGGGGCATTCTTACCTCTCTGTATCAGTTCATGCTGTTCCTTGTTGATGAGATGTCCTAGTCCTATAGTATTGGAGAGCTAGATGAATCTTAGAGGTCATCTAATGTGATCCCCTTTATCTTCCAAACTGAAGAAATGGAGACCCAGAGAAAATAAATGACTTGCCCAAGATCAAACAGGTAGTAAACAGAACTGGTATTTTATTCCAAATGCAACATTTTCCCCACCACCTTGCTTTCTTTCTCCCTACTGGAATTCGACCCATCCTTCAAAAACTAGTTCAACTCTTCTCATTATCTCAGTCCATTGTAATGTGTTCTGTTTAAGTAAAATGTAGAAGTCCATGATTAGCTATCAGAAACTTTCATCCCATGCCCTCTGTCTACCTCTCTAATGAATCTAACATGGTGATTTTGACCCCATAGGGATCATTTTGCTTTGCTCTGCCCCACAGTAATATTTGGCTTCTCTCACTCATATATCTTGCAGTTCTGTACAATTGATCACAAGTGGGAGTAGGAACATTTTAATGAAAATCTATTCGCCCACTGGAAAAATGACTTATGGCATATTCTACCTATTTCTTGTAGGGCAAGAACAGTAGTAAGGGCTTGCCTGAACTAAGGAGAGAGCTATAGGTATAGGAGGGGAGATATGGAAGACACATATGCAGATTTGATACAGAGGATTAAGGAATCTGTGGAGTCAAAGATAACACTAAAGCTAAATCTGAGTAACTAGGCGCCATTTTGCAGAATTGGAAAGATTTTTGGTACCAAGTTTGTGTGTGTATGGATCTAATCCTGTTACTACTCTGCTCAAAAATCTTCAGTGCCTCCTTTTGGCTTCCTGAGTACAATTCAGATTTTACCTAGTCCTTAAGGCCTTCTGCAAAGAGTGTTCCCACTTACCTAGACTATAGTTTAGTCAAACTATGTTACCATCTACTAATCATTGGCTAAATTTTGTCTCTGCATTTGCTCACAGAATTCTTTATGTTTGGAATGCCCTTCCTTCCTATCTTTGCCTATTGTATTCCTACTCAGCCCTTAAAACCTGGCTCAAACACCCCTTCCTGTATAAAGCCTTTTTTTATTTTCTGCTGGCATATTAGCTCTCAGGTCTCATATAATACTTTGTTCAGTAACCTAGCATATAATACTGTGTACCATGGTTGGCTTTCTGTGTTTGTATCTTAGTCCCAAACTAAATGGTAAGTTCCATGGAGGGTAGGGACTGCACTTTATTCAATGTTTGGATTATCCATTGGATTATCCAATTATCCAGTCTTTCCTGCTACTTAGGGACAGTGCTTTGTCCCTAGCAGAAGCTTAATAATTGTTAAATGACTAAATTAATATCTAAGAGATAAGAGAGTTCTAAAAGGTTCACCTACTCCAAATTCTTCTTCCATATCAGATGCCAAGCCACATGGATTTTTCACCCTCAAACAATCTTTTAAACTAAATAATATAGTGGAAGGAAAACTGAGCTTGGAGGAAGGAATTTGGTGTCATCAGATCAGAGTTTGAATCCCAGTTTTGCTATTTAGAATCTGTCTGACCTGGGGCAAGTAACAACTCCTCCAGGCTTTAGTTTCCTCATATGTAAAATGAAATGATTGGTTTAGATGATCCCTAAGTTCCTTCAAATTCTAGGTCTATGATTTCCAGAAATTCCCTCTTAAAATGTACATACAAGTCCTTGGAAAGTGCTGACATTGAAGTGGACTTTCTTGTGAGTTTTTCTCTGTATTCCCCAGGGCTTAGCACAGTACTGGGCACATAGTAGGTGCTTAATAAATTTATTGATTATCTTATTGAACATGGATCAGAGAATTTTATATTAAACTAACTGTTGCCCTCTCCCCATCAATGTTTTTTTTTCTTTCACAAAATCCTCCCCACCTTTTATCTTTTCACACATTGTTTTCCACTTTGAAAGTAATTGAGAAGAGTGGGGATAAGGCAAAAAAGGGATAAAGAAGACATATCTATTCAAACTTTCCCTTCATGTCTGGACAAGATATTTGTTATTTAAAAAAAATATCATTTGTATTTTTTAAAAATGTTTTTAATTGATTAAGAAAAAAATTTTCCAGGGTCATATGATTCATGTTCTTTCCCTCCCTTCTTCTTCTCAACCTCCTCACATAGCCAATGCACAATTCCACTGTTTTACATGTGTCATTGATCAAGGCCTACTTCCATATTATTAATATTTGCATTAGGGTGATCACTTAGAATCTACATTCCCAATCATATCCCCATCGACCCATGTGAACAAGCAGTTGTTTTTCTTCTGTGTTTCTACTCCCACAGTTCTTTCTCTGGATGTGGATAATGTTCTTTCTCATGAGTCCCTCAGAGTTGTCCTGGGTCATTGCATTGCTGCTAGTACAGAAGTCCATTATGTTCGATTGTGCCACAGTGTATCAGTCTCTGTGTACAATGTTCTCCTGGTTCTGCTCCTTTCACTCTGCATCATTCCTGGAGGTCTTTCCAGTTCACATGGAATTCTTCCAGTTCATTATTCCTTTGAGCACAATAGTATTCCATCACCAACAGATACCACAATTTGTTCAGCCATTCCCCAATCGGAGGGCATCCCTTTATTTTCCAATTTCTTGCCACCACAAAGAACATGGCTATATCATTTGTATTTTGTAAGGGATATTGGTACTTAAATATCAACTAGACCTTTCATGGAGAAAAACTTTTTTAAACACTGTTTACTCTTTGGAGAGAGAGTCAAAACAAGTTCATCTTTTTTTAAAGGACTTCTAATTGAGTATTGTGTTGTGCAGTGGTAAGGACAAATAGCTAATAAGTCTCTAGGCTTGACTTCTGTTTAGTCCATCTTTGTGACTTAGAATAAGTAAGTTATTTTAATTCTCTTGTCTTTCATTCCCTCATGTATAAAATGAGGAAGCTGGACTAGATGACCTTGATAATCCCTTTCTGCTTTAACATTCTTAATATGAAACTCAGACTAAGAGGTAGTTTTAAATTAAAAAAACAACAACAAAGGGAAAGGGAACCCTCATAGGTTATTTTCAATTGGAAGCCAAGTCTTTGAGCAATCTGGTCAATGGTATTGCGAAGCTGCCCTGGTTTATATGGCTTACCTCTACTCATGTGTGCTTTTCAAATTTTTCCTAATTGGCTCTCAGATGTATAGAGAGTGTGTGATTTTCATTGTTGTCCTAACATAACTGGCTTATGTCACATGGACAAATGCAGGCCTTAAATAGAGTTCCTAGGTTGAAATTTATTACTTAGCCTATTAGAGCACATACTGTCCTTACTGCAAAAGAATTTTGAAGACATAATAAATTTTCTAGGTTTTAGTTCAACTCATTATTCTCCCACCTCCCACACCCAAAGGTCAGTGAATTAGTGAGTTGATAATTAGCATGCCTAGCATGTTGATTTAAAGAAATTATTGATATTATTTGATTTTATATCATATTTCTTGCTTTTAAATCACCTTAATTTCCACATGTATTTCTCCCTTCTCCCTTCCCCAGAGAGCCATCCCTTATAAAGAATAACATTTAAGAGAAAAGAAGTGATTCAGCAAAACTACCCAGCACAATTAGGCACCTCTGTGAAGAAGGGAGGTAGGTACATTTTCTCATATCTTCTCTAGTATAAACTTGGTCATTATAATTCAACAATGTTCAGGTTCTTTTTAATCTTTTTTGGGTATTCTTTTCATTTACATTATTGTAATCATTGTGTATGTTGCTTTCCTGGTTCTGCTGACTTTATTTGCCATCATTAATACAAATCTTCCCATGCTTTCTCTGAATTTTCCACATTCCTTCTTCTTTCTTTTTATTTCCATATTGTTCATTTTTGTGACTAATCTTATAAAACCAAAATTTCACAACATATGCCCAAATAAACTAGTGAAAAATTGTATGCTTTCATCTGCATTCCTACACAACTATTCTTTCTCTGGAGGCGGCATTCTTTGTCATAAGTCCCTCAGAAATTTCTTGGATCATTATATTGCTGAGAGTAGCTCAGTAAGTCTATCAGTTGATCATTCCAACATATTGCTGTTACTGTGTACAATGTTCTCCTGGTTCTGCTTATTTCACTCTGCCTCACTTCATGCAGGTCTTTACAGCTTTTTCTGAAATCATTCTGTTCATCATTTTTTTATGGTGAAATAGTATTCCACACCACATACAACGCCAAGGCCAGCGCACAAGAGTGAAAGCAGGTTTGGGGCACCCATTAAGTCAATGGCAGCTCCAGGGCTTGTTCCTGAGAGCAGCAAGACTTAGGACCCCAAGAGGCTAAAGAACGCACATGGACGTTCCTGAGCTCCTGCGCGGGTGAAGGCATTGCCCTACGCGTGGATGAGGATCTCGAGCACAGACTTGGACCTTGAGTGGGAACCCTGTGCAGATGGGAGCACGGCTGTGGAAGCAGCACCCTGAGGCTGCTGAAGGAGCCTTGGGCAGAGGGGCAGACCAGGGATGACCAGGAGGCTTGACCTAGAGAACAATGAGACCTGAGACCTCGGGAGCCTAGAGAGCACAGACAGACTCTGAGTGTGAGGACAAAGCACAGAAGGAGCAGGTCTAACAATGGCAAGCCAAAATCGGAAACCCCAGAAGAGAAAGATTATCAAGAAGAACTCTGTAACACTTGACAACTTTTACACAGAGAAAATCCAAACAGCAGAGGAGAACAAACAAGTAATCATATCCAAATCTTCCCAAAATAATGAAAACTGGTCACAGGCTATTGAAGAGTTCAAATCTGAGATGATGAGAAAGATGGAAGAGATCTGGCAAGAAAATAACAGTTTAAAAGGCAGAATTTTGCAATTGGAAAGTGAGGCTCAGAAATCAAATGAACTGATAAGCAAATTGAACACCAGAAATGACCAGATTGAAAAGGAAAACCAAAAGATCATAGCCGAAAACCAAAAGATTATAGACGAAAACCAGTCTCTAAAGGCTAGAATTGAGCAATTAGAAGCTAATGATCTCTCAAGACAAGAACAAATAAAACAAAGTCAAAACACTGATAAAATAGGGGGCAGCTGGGTAGCTCAATGGAGTGAGAGTCAGGCCTAGAGACAGGAGGTCCTAGGTTCAAACCCGGCCTCAGCCACTTCCCAGCTGTGTGACCCTGGGCAAGTCACTTGACCCCCATTGCCCACCCTTACCACTCTTCCACCTATGAGACAATACACCGAAGTTAAGGGTCTTAAAAAAAAAGACTGATAAAATAGAAGGAAACATGAAATATCTCAATGAGAAAGTGACAGACCAAGAAAACAGGTCTAGAAGACAATTTGAAGATCATTGGCCTTCCTGAAAAAGCAGAAATTAATAGAAACTTGGACTCTATACTAAAAGAAATTATTCATCAAAATTGCCCTGAAGTTCTATAACAAGAGGGTAATATAGACATTGAAAGGATCCATAGATCACCCTCTACACTAGACCCAGAAAAGACAACACCCAGGAGTATAATAGCCAAATTCAAGAGCTTCCAAGTAAAAGAAAAAAATCTTACAAGAAGCCAGAAAGAGACAATTCAAATATCAAGGAGCACCAATCAGGATCACACAGGATCTGGCAGCCTCCACGCTAAAAGACTGCAAGGCTTGGAATATGATATTCAGAAAGGCAAGAGAGCTGGGCTTTCAACCATGGATCAACTACCCATCAAAACTGACTATATACTTCCAGGGGAAAGTATGGGCATTCAACAAAATTGAAGGTTTCCAAGTATTTGCACAGAAAAGACCAGGACTAAATGGAAAGTTTGATATCCAACCACAAAAATCAAGAGAAACATGAAAAGGTAAATAAGAAACTGAGGGGAAAGAAAGAAAACTCATAATTTTTAAAATTTGACTCTTTAAGGGCTTCAATAAGATCTAATCATCTGTATTCCTATGTGGAGAAATGCTATGTATAATTCTCTGTAATGAACTCTATTCACTATTATAGTATTCACTATCATAGCAATCAGAAGAATAATTCATAGGTAGAGGATGGAATACTAAATGGTCTAAGATGATATGGGGGTGGGTGGGAAAGAGGGGGGTGAATAGTAGGGGACACCAAGAGAAACTTGAGTGAATAAGAAAAATAGGATATTCTATTACACACAAAGAGGGCATGGAAAGGGAGGGGACAAATACTATTATAAGGAGAGGAAGAGAGCATTAAGAGGTAATATTTAAACCTTACTCTCAGTGTAATCAACCCGGAGAGAGAAGAGTATCTATATTATCCATTGGGATATAAAACTCTATCTAACCCTACTGAGAAAGTCAGAAGTGATAAACCAAAGGGAGCAGGGGAGTGGGGAGGTCAAAAAAGGGAGGGGAGAAGAAGGGGGAGGGAATTCGTTTGTAAGGTACATTTCTTATAATTTATAGCATAGTAATATCCTTAGTATATTGCTTGATATTACATCCATCTGTTCCTATCCATCTCTACAACATTATCTCCACTTCAGGCATCATCTTTACTACCCTACTCATTCCCTTCCCTCTTGTTAGTACCTTGGTCTCAGAACCTGAATTTCTGGACTCTTATATATGAATTTTCACCCTTTCTTGCTTAGAACCAGGTTTTCGTGACAGTTCTGGCCATCTCCATACCATAAATCCCCTTGTCCTCCATTTTCCAAGCACTTTTCATGTCTTGTCTTCCTTTATTAGAATATATGTTCCTTGAAGGCTAGAATTATCTTACTTTCTTATATTTGTTCCCCCAGCATTTTAGCACAGTGCCTGGCACATGGTAAATATTTAATGCTATCTCTCTGTGTCTATGTATTCTTCTCTCTTATAATTCACCGAGGGAGCTTTCCTAAGGCATTCCAAAGGCCAATGATCAATCTTTCAGTCTTCTAAAATCACAACATTCTACTTTTATATCACTCAGTTGGTATTTAATCTTGAATTGCCTTACGATAATCACAGAAGTAAAGAGCTGAAAGAGAACTCAGTAATTATCTGATTCAACTTTTCAATTTTATAGATGAGAAAACCACAACTTAGAAAGATATTCTTCTGAAAGACACCTAGAAAATTAAGAGTAATTGAATTAGACCAAGTTCCATACTCCCAGGCAAGTCTTCTCTCTAGTACACCACCCTGACTTCAAGACCAATCCCAAACAAATTAAGTGATTTTAATTAGTTGAAAGTGAGAGATGTGGTTTGTGACATTGTCTTGTCTTGTTATATAGTATAGGGATAGGGACTGGACCCATGATTTTATTAGTCTAGGGAAATGCCAAGTGATGAAACTTCCTCTACCTAAGAAGGTTGGTAGCATATAACTTTGTGTGTGTGTGTGTGTGTGTGTGTGTGTGTGTGTGTGTGTGTGTATGTATTTTGTCTCTCCAGTTGAATCATAAACTTCTTGGGTCTATTATATATCCTTGTATCCCTATGATACCTAGCACACTACTGAGAAATAAAAGATTCTTAACAAATAATATTTGAAGAATGAATAAAACTGTGGCAGTTTCCTTCATCTAGATATTCAGATAATATTTATTCAATACTTTCCATGTAACTAGCACTTGGCTAGACAGACCATGAATGGTGCTATGTGCCCTAGGGTGCTAATATTCCCTCCTCCAGATTTTCATATTTCATGTTTTCTTGATATAATTGCTGCCTCTCCAGTGTTTAATGTTGTCCTTCTCCTAGGCTTACCTTCCCTATTAATCTTTACAGGAGTGCAAAGGCTACGATTTTTTGGGAAATAGGCCTCATTCCTGGCTAAGGCATTTTAGCATTGGGATTGTTCCTCTGTACCATTTTGTAGGGGCAGCTAGATGGCACAATGAATAGAGCTCTGAGCCTATAGTTAGGAAGACCTGAGTTCAAATTCAGATTTAGACATTTGCTAGCTATGTGACTCAGGATAACTTAATTAAAGTGACCTAGAGAAGGAAAGGTGAACCACTCTAGTACTTTTGCCAATAAAATCTCAAATGAGGTCACAAAGAATTGAACGTACCTGAAATGATTCAAAAACAACAAAACCATTTCATAGAAACCTCCATCCCTTCCTCCCTCCCATTTCAGTGGATTTGCCCATTTCCATTAGTTATGGTTGTCATTCCAGGTTTTGAAACAATATACAAAAGAATCAATGAAGTTATAAGGGTTGTCCCTTGCCATTCTTGTATTATAAATATATATATATATATATATATACATATATATGTACCTACAAATATATGTCTATATACATATAATATAATATATGATATGATATGATATAATATATAACATAACATAACATAACATAATATAGCTTGGAACAAGCTAACACTCAGAAAATGATTAAATAACGTGATGAGGTAAATAGTGAGTTCTACTTTCTGAGCTTTCATGGAGGTTTTGCAGAAGCATACCTCTCAGATACATGGGAAAGAAGGGGAGCTCTGGGCGCTGTTTAGGGGCATCTTCTGACATTGTCCTTCTCTGTGGAGCTGCTAGGTCACTCTGGCTCTTAACTGCTGCATTCTTTTCCACCAGTATCCCACCCCAGAAAGGGAAGAATCCCAGCCCCCAGTTAAAGGTCTGCTCGGTGGGAGTATTTATGAAAAGCCACAGCAAAGCACTTTGTGAGAGTACAAAGTGCTGTGGATGGGTTATGTTTCCTGACCCAAAATAACCCTTTATTCAGCCATATCAATGAACAAGGCGCAGGGATCTGCAAGAAATTAGGTCAGGCCTCAAAGAAATTGTCCTGGGGGCAAATAATAAAGGGGAAATAAGAAATGAGAATGTGGTCCACTGCTTTGATACTGAACCCAAGGCCCCAGAGCCTGGCTTTCTGATGCAGTAGCCTTCCTTCAAACACTGGTACTCCTGGGAGGTACTGGGAATAATTTGATTGTCTGGCAAGTGTTTTTATAGGTAGCTTCTAAATCAATCCATTAACAAGTATTCCCTGAATTCCTGTTGTTTGCTTAGCACTGCCTTCAAGGAGCATACAATCTTTTCTTTCTTCCTTCCTTCCTTCCTTCCTTCCTTCCTTCCTTCCTTCCTTCCTTCCTTCCTTCCTTCCTTCCCTTTCTCCATTCTTTCCTTCCTTCCTTCCTTCCCTATCTCCCTTCTTTCCTTCTTCCTTTTCTTCTTTCTCCAGGAGACTGCAACCTTATATATCTCCTCTGTCTTGGATTTTCAATCTCTCACTATCTATTGAATCTTTCTCTACTGCCTTCAAACATTCATGTCTCCCTTACTATTAATATATTGAAGCTATCCCTAACATGTTGTATGGGAGTACTGTTGTATGACTCAAAGGGATGCAGAATAGGCATCTCTAACTTCTCCCCTCATCCTTCTCCAAGGGAGACTTTAATTCTTGCCAGGAGGGGAAGCATGAGGTTGAGACCAGAAGCTTGGCCACTATGAACTCTTTAGAGAGAGTATAGGCATAGAATTATATTTATCCTCCCTTAAAAATATTAATTTAGGGGATGTGATTTTCAGGTTCACTCTGAAATTCTGAATCCTGTTCATTGGAAAAAGGAGGCTCCTAAACTTTATATCCAAGGCTTACATCTCTTCTCACCAGTTGTCAGTTCCACATAGCAAAGAAACCCATTTAACCAAATTGAGAGCAAAACAGGAATCAGAGAAAGTATACATAGGAGAATATATAAAAGACACAACAGAATGAAAGAGCTGTCCCTTTAGGAGTGAGGTAACTCAGTTTAATCAAGAGAGAGCCCTAGATCTCACCCAAAGGGACATTCCCCAATTTTCTAATGTAGTAGCCTGGATATTGGAGCATGATAGAGACTTCCAGATCCTTTCCTATTAAAGTCTTATTCTCCAATTAGTAACATGAAGTAGGATTGGCACCATCCATTTTCCTCTATTCAAGATGGAAGGCAGAAGTACTGAAAGTCTTCTGAGCCCCCCCAAAATTGGAGTCCTGAATAAAATCAAGAGACTGAAGACTCTTCTCTCTTCTTTCCAGCTCCTCTCCACTCCTCACACAGGTACCAGACATTGATGTCCACCAATGAGGAGAGAGCCCTATGCCATTGAACTTTGGGATTTAGATTACATTAAAAACC
Organism: Gracilinanus agilis; assembly: GCF_016433145.1. Lineage (NCBI taxonomy): Eukaryota > Metazoa > Chordata > Mammalia > Didelphimorphia > Didelphidae > Gracilinanus > Gracilinanus agilis. Next base: position 90,949,155 of record NC_058134.1, on the reverse strand, counting down.
AAAACCTTTTCTAGACTCTCCTGTCACTATTAGCTACTATCCTATACCTCAATTCCTTTTCTTAACTAAACTCCTAGAAAAAACTGCTTCCACTTCCTTAGTCAATGTTCTTTCCTGATTTTCTCCTAATGCATCTCTAATTAATCCTTTTCAGTTTCTTTTGATGGTTTGTCTTCTATTTCATACTCCATAAGTGAGGGTTTTACCCAAAGCTCTATTCTAGGCCCCTTGCTCTTCTTTCAACTCTCTCTGCCCTGATTTTAATTCTTGTTTCTATATATCCAGCTCCAGACTTTCCCCTGAGATTCAGTCTCACATCACCAATTGCCTTTTGGACATTTCATGTTAGATGTCCTGGAGACATGCTAAAATCTACTTGTCCAAAATGGAAATGATTATCTTTCTTCTAAACCCCTTCTTTCCCTCCAAATGCCCTTATTTTCATTGAAGGCATTCCTATTCTTAAATTCACCCAGGTAAACTTAATGTTATTATTGACTCCTGCCTCTTCCTCACCCAACATCTCAGCTGCCAGGTCATATTACCTTTACATCATCTCTTGTGTCTCACCTCCTTTCTCTATTCACACAGTGACCATTTTGGCTCAGGCCTTCGTTACCTCTCTCACCCAGATTATTGCAATAACTTCAGAATTGGAGGCCTTGTCTTAAGTCTTTTCCTTCTATAATTAATCTTTCATACTATGACAAGGGGATTTCCCTTTTGACACTCGATTATATTAACTCCCCTACTCAAATGACTCTTTTTGTTCCCTAGTTCTTCTAGGAACAAGTATAAACCCCTTAGTTTTTAAAGCTCTTTATAGCCTTGTCCCAACTTACCTTTCAGCCTTATCAGATCTTAGTCTTTATTTGACTCAGTTTCCTCATCTGTACCATGAGATGGAGAAGGAAATGGCAAACCACTGCAGGACTTCTGCCAAAAACAAAATCCTCTAAGGGGTCACAAAGAATCAGATACAACTGAAATGAATGAACAACAATGAAGAGCTTTTCTTCCCTCCTGAACTCTTCAATACAAGGTTAAGCTGATCTTTTCTCTGTCCCTGATGCTGAGGACTCCATCTTTTGCCTTTGCATCTTTGTATTGTCTATCTCACATGTCTGGAGTATATTCCTTCTTCCCCTCTGCTTAATAGAATCCTTCTTTTTCTTCAAAACCACCACCTTCTCCATGAAGTCTTTTCTAGTTCTCCAACAGCTAGTGGCCTCTCTCTCAAACTACCTTGTTTTTAATCAATTTATATCTATTTTATTTATTCTTTTTATATTTTTCTGTATATGTATATATATGAATGTACATATATATATCTTGATATATATGAGACATAAAAGAGTGAAGGAGCATACAAAGTACATGCAAGCCAAGGTGTGTGTATATATATATATGTGTGTGTGTGTGTGTGTGTGTGTGTGTGTGTATGTAAAACAGCTAAGTGATATAGTCCATAGAATGCTGGGTCTGGAGTCAGGAAGACCTGAGTTTAAATTTGGCCTCTAACACTTATCAGCTGTATGACCCTGAGCAAGTCACATAATTTCTGTTTGCCTCCATTTCCTCATCTATAAAATGGGGATAATAATAGTACGTACTTTCCAGGGTTGTTGTGAAGTCTAAATGAGATGGTACTCGCAAAACACTTAGCATAGTGCCTGGCATATAGAAGACACAATATAAATATTTATTCCCTTTCTTTTGTTGCCTTCTCTGTCAGAATGTGTGCTTCTTGCTAGTAGGGACTGTTTTATTCATTGTATTTGTGTCCCTAATGACTAGCACAGTGTTGAGAAGACAAATGATTGTGTCATGAATTGATTAATCTAGAGCTGAAAGGAAATAGAAAGACCATCTAGTCCAAAACCCTCATTTTTCAGATGAGTAAACTGAGGCAAATTGCTATGACCAAAACAAAAATTAATCACCTGGTGGCTGACCATCTAGTGATAAGCCTCTTTGAATTTCACTAGGCTTATGAAAGACTCAGTCACATCATGTGTCTTCCATGAAGCCCTTCCAGTTTGGCAGGTCCTAGGTGGAATTTTGATTCTTCTGGAATAGCCTTCAATAGCCCACAGTCATCTTTCTATTACTCAGAGGACTTTGCCACAGACCTGACCACCCTCTCCAAGGACTGATAAACTCTGTATCTGAAAAAGAGAGTGGTGCCATTTTTGTTTATTTACTTCCTTTGACAGTGAGTAATTAGGGAGAACTCTAGACAAAATCAGCCCAGCTCTCTAGGCAGAAAAATCCCAGCAGGATCTTGGGTAATAAAAACATTTTGTTATATATTAGTGAATCATGGACTCTGTCTCTGTCTCTCTGTCTCTCTCTGTCTCTGTCTCTGTCTCTCTCTCTCATATATTCATTTGAAGAGATTGTCCAATCTGTGCTCAATACTGCCAAAAGAAGGTCACACAACAAGAAATATCACAAATTTTGGTGGTTTGACATGACAAGAATAAAAGGAAGCTAACTGTCTTGTGGTGTGGGAATTTAAAATATATGCTATACATTATATATTGTTGCAAAAGCTTTGATAAAAATAGAGGAAGAATTTAAACTCTATGAGGACATAGAAAAGCATATATTTAAGTGTGTAGGAATGTATACATGCAATACCTAAATATACATATATATACATATATCTTTATATATATATGTATATACATACACACACAAAATCTGATACAGACTTATGATTTAATCAGTGAACAGAACTCCAGGGTGGAAACTTCTATTACCAGTTCAAATCATTAGCTTGTCTGTAATTTATAGCCTTAGCAAGCTGTTTAGGGACACCAAGAGATTAAGTGACTTCTCTGTGGTCACACAGCGAATATGTTTTAGAAGCAGAACTAAACTCAGTCTTCCTGACTCCAAGACTGACCCTCTATTTACCATATCACGTTCTGGATCAAATATGTTTCTATATAATCAGTCTGTAATTTAATTAGGATTGATATACCTTCCAACAACACAGACCACAATCCCTTCATGCCTTATCATCTGTGTGATTCTTATCCACGACCTTTTCATAAACCGTCTATGAAAAATTCATTTAATGAGATGGAAGATTTCCTCTGGTTCTTTTAGTAGGGGTACCTATGCAACACTTAGGTTGCCCATCTGTTGCTACTATTTTTTTACTGATTGACCCGACCATTTTCTTGATATAAATATCCCTGAGGATGCTTTTTTTAATGACATTTTTGGGTGGGGGCATGGGTAATCACACTACTTATGGCCTCCATTGCATCTATCCCTTGTAGTTGAGGATATTAATAATTTGGATTTTGTTAAGATAAGGTACATTCTTGGATTTGCAGCCAAGGGGCATCAGTGGGGTTAATGAAGTGGACTTTTGTAATAGAAATCACTTTTTGAGAACATTAAAATCTGCCCAATTCTCAAGTGTATTTCAGCCTATTCTCTACATCCAGCTCGTTGTCCCAGTATAGCACCTATCCTACATATGGAGCCACTGATCCAACATGGTCCTTTGAAAAGTTGTCTATCGTAGTGGAGATGGCCTGTTGTTCATCTGCTTTGTTTGTCCAGTGTCCATGGTTAGATCAATTTCTTACTTTAATGTACATTTTCCACTGATCCTCACAGTGTTTTAGGGTTCCAAGTAATTAGTGAACTTAATCATCAATAGGAAATCTTTCCTTTAGAGACCATATAGGCCATCTTTCCATGAGACTGGTGAATATCTATCTATCTGGTGGTAGTATTGCTGGATCAAAGGATAGTCATGGTTTAGTAACTTTTTTGGGTAGAGTTTCCAATTTCTTTCCAGGGTGGCTGAACCAGTTCAAATTATACCAACAATGTTTTGATGTGCCTGATTTTCCACAGTCCCTCCAACATTTGTCATTTTCTAATGTGTTGGGTGTTATGACCCATGGCAGCTCAAATAAAACTAAATTCACAAAAAATGTATGGAATTCACATTATAACCTTAATATTATGTTGGTAGGGGATGCAAAAAAGAGACACGGTCACTGTTGCAAAGGAGCTTATTTCTTTTGGAGGAAGATGAGACATATGCATGAAAGTGATATGATATAATATATGATAACCATATTATTTTAATGCTTTATATTTTTCAATTAGAAAAAATCATTTACTTTAAAGGCAGCCAAGAATGTAAAAATGTATCTTCAGTTATAGAAAAATATATTATGTTAACATTTATGTTAAAATATTAAGTATACTCAAATGTTAAGTATAAATAAAATAACTAAAGGTCTCAATTCCATATCACAGTGCCCACCGTTGCGTTCCTTATCTAGGGATGAAAGATTGACTCTTCTTGATGAAACAGCTGGATGACAGTGGATTGAGTCTTGGAATCAGGAAGAACTGAGTTCAAATCTAGCCTTAGACACTTATTAGCTATGAGATCCTGGTCAAGTTACTTAAACTCTATTTATCTCACTTTCTTCCACTGTAAAATGGGAATAATAATATCACTTATCTCACAGGGTTGTTCTGAAAATTAAATGAAATAATATTGGTACAAAGTTGGTCTGACATATAACAGGCACAATACAAATACTTATTCCTTTCTCTTCCCCTAAGATGGGGCAGGCTTTTCTTTTTATGGGTGGAGGTTGGAGTCTGCTGGCTGAACTAGTAGTGACACACTATTAATCACATCCCCCTTTTTTGAAGTTCACCACAGTAACACAGAGCCTCAGACCAACATCTGACTGGGGAATGCAGACAGGTCACACCAGTTCCTGATTGCTTCTAAAAGAGAGGTTTAGCATCTCAGACCATGAAGGAGCAGCATCAGGTCACTGTAGCTAAGTTGCTACATCTCCCCAGAGCCCTTTCTGGCTCCCTCACTCCCTGCATGGTGACTAACCCCAAAGGTCAGAGCTGATCAGACATTTGTGCCCTAGTGCTGTTTGCTGTACTGTCTTCATTGAAACACTCTCTTCTGAATAGCTGCTGTGTCAGCTGGAGTCCCTCTCTGGTGCATGGCCCCTTTTATGTCCTGCTGCTGACACTAAGTCATGGAAACCAATACAATACCCTAAGGACCAGGAATGTGTATTATACCTTTTAGTGTCTGTAGGATCTAGTCCAGAGTAGGTACTCAGTAAAGGTTTTGCTGTTAGAGGGCAGATTTGATAAGGTGCACCAGCCTTTTAAGATCTCTCTCTCTGTCTCTCTGTCTCTCTGTCTCTCTGTCTCTCTGTCTCTCTCTGTCTCTCTCTGTCTCTCTGTCTCTCTCTATCTCTCTCTCTCTCTCTCTCTCTCTCTCTCTCTCTCTCTCTCTCTCTCTCTCTCTCTTTTAAACCCTTACCTTCCATCTTAGAATGAATACTAAGAATTGGTTCCAAGGCAGTAGAGCTATAAGGGCTGGTCAATGACATTTAAGTGACTTGTCATGGGTCACATAGATAGGAAGTGTCTGGGGTCAGATTTGAACCCAGATCTGGCTCTCAATCCATTGAACCACCTGGCTTCTCCTAGCCCTTTAGGATCTTGAGAATGACACAGCAAAATATCCAAAGATGCCCAGAAATTCCCTTGGATTTCCATCAACGAGCAGTACTAACCATAGGTCTTGCCTAACCATCTGCCTCCATTATCAGGCTCTCTCTCTGACCTGTTTCCTTATTTATGACTCTATTTATCCTGCAGGGGTTTTGTTGACTCAACATTTGGCCCCTCTTTCTGCTTCAAGAAGTTTTATTTTGTGCCCCGACTAGGTTCTTCAACCTCAATGATCAGCACTTTGTTTTTCATCTTTGCTACCATGGTTGTTGGATTTTCTAAGATTGGGTCACCTATTTTTGGTTACTGATGTCCCCTTCCCTAGCACAGCTGTGACCAGTTGAGTCCATTAGCCATTCTCCCAGATTGCTGCTGCCCTCTGCTGGTGACCTGCCTAGAACCTGCCTAGGTTGTGGCCCATAGACACTGGGATCCCTCACTGGGTCATAGTATTTGTTGATGATGATAATCATCACATAGGTTCTAACTAATTTATTATGTAATACATTAAGATTCAGAAGGTACTTTGCCCTAAACAACCCAGTAGTAGATATTGCAAAAAATTATTCCCATTTTATAGATGAGAAAACTGAGGCCAGAGAGGAAAAGTTATTTGCCAAAGATCACATGGTAAATATGACCCCTGAGATTGAACTGAAATCTTCTGACTTAAAAGTTCGGTGCTCTTTTCATTGAACTTATGTATAGATGGCGGGGAATAAGGAAAAGTAGAGAAAAGGAGCAACTTTTTGCGATAATCTTTCATTTTCTGTGACACAACCATATTCCTGGAGAATTGAGTTTCTCAGTAGAGTTTACCATTGTAAACTTGAAAAGACCTTGTACCCCTTTAAACTACATTACCCAAACTCCCTTTCACCACACCCGCAATTCCTTAAGCCTTTTCCTATTGGTTGTGGGTTTCGCGGGCTGTTTTAATATGGTTGTTGGGGGCGTGGTGACGGGGCTTTTTGGGGAGGAGGCAGCATGGTAAAGGGTGATTTGGGACTCTTTCCCTGCGCTTTTAATAAAATCCTTATAAATATCATACTTTGGAGGCATTGAATATTGATTTTAAAACTTACACCATCCTATGTTACCTTGGATAATCTAACAGAACTATGGAGGGAAAACCTTTTAGAATCATAAATCTGAGGTCTTTGGTGGGAAAAACTTCAGAAATCTTTATAGTTCTTTGTGATTCATTTTTTAACACCAGTAATTTCCTGATATCATCCCCTCTTGTATCCCTCATTGAATCTTCTTTTGGAGCAAAGGAAAACAGTTAAGCAAAACCAAAAAACCCTGTGATCATACTGAAGCATTTGCAACTTTGAGCACTAATAATCTCCCACCTCTCCAAAGAAAGGAGGGAAATGAGTTTACTTCTATTCTCAGGGGCCAAGATTGATCATTGTGATTATACACTGATAGACTTGGTGTTAGTTGCCTTTTTACTTATGTTTTTGTAGCCATTGTATATTTTGATTTCTTGGTTCTGCTTACTTCACTTTGCATCTGTCTGGGTAAATTTTCTCCTGTTTTTAAGAATTCCTCAAATTTATTATTTCTTATGCTGCTAAAATATTCATATACTGCATTTTGTTCAGTTGTTTGCTAATCAGTGAGTGCCCACCCCCCCCTTTTTACTTACCCCTAATTGGTGCTATGAATATTTTTAATGTATATATAGGAAGGCTATGCTGGTCAATGAGGAGTAAGGTAGGGGAGATTAGTCCTTGAATCATATACAGACATTCTCTGCCTAGTTTCAGCTCTTAGAGCAATATTCTCTGAATGTTTCCAATTCAACCATGTTTCTACATTGAAGACGAAAAGTCTTCTAACCATTTGAGGAATCAGAAGAATTCATCACTTAGGAAATGCTAAGCTAGAACTGACTTCACATACAAAGGAGGTAACCTGCCCATCTCTCAGTCTCCTTTCTTGGCATTTTCTTTCTTTATTTTTTAAAACCTTTACCTTCCATCTTGGAGTCAATACTGTGTATTGGGTCCAAGGCAGAAGAGTGGTAAGGGTAGGCAATGGGGGTCAAGTGACTTGCCCAGGGTCACACGGCTGGGAAGTGTCTGAGCCAGATTTGAACCTAGGACCTCCCGTCTCTAGGCCTGTCTCTCAATCCACTGAGCTACTTGGCATTTTCAAGGGAATATTTCTTTGAGCTACAAGGTAAAGTCAGGCAACTGGCCTCATTCCCCAGCCCAGTCAATATGTATGTACGAATACCTGGCACCTTGGTTTCTTTTATATTTATTCTTTCCTACCATTAGGTAAATAACTGTTCTAAGATTGAAGTTGCCAAATGCTATGGTGAATTCAGGAGATCCAGAGGTTCCCATTAGTCCTGTTAGAAACAGTCGAAAGTAGTATCCACTATAGGTGGTACCTACAGCAATGAGAGTTGGGAGATGAATGAATAGGCACCTTGAGAAGAAAGTATTCAGGCACTTTAGGGCACTGCAAAAACTGGAGTAATTGTAGGGCAACAGACATTGTTTTCCATTCTTTTGGCATCTGAGCAGCAGAAGAGGGTCAGAGAGTACCACTGGAAAGGTAGCCTAATCTAGCAGAAGTGGGGTCTAGCCCTATCGAAGAGCCTACCAGTCCAGCAGCAGTGGAGAAGCCTGGTCCAGACGATCCACCCAGGAAGAGAGCTAAAATTAATGGAAACTTCGTTAAGACTCTTTGAAAAGAGAAGAAGAGGCCTTCTAGTGCTAAGAGTCTGGAGGAACCCCTTTGCCATGCATATTTTTTATTCTTGTGCATAGTACTTTCAATAGATTCCATTATCTCCAGGGACCTTTTGTGTGTGAAGGGAGAGCGTGCTCCTGATTTTGGAGAAATATCTTTGTAACTATTCTTCTTACAAGTTTTTCTCATAAATCCTTTCTTCAAAACCCAATGAAGTCAGTTGCTTGATTGAAAACAGGAAGCACACCAAAGGGGATTCATCAGTACTAGAAACCCAAACCCCTCAGATTTACCCTGAGAATCTTCAGAATAGTAGTAATTGCTCACACTCAGGATCCCCAAACTGTAAATATGAATTCAGGTTGGGAAATGGCTCTCCAAGAGTCTGCTACATTTGTGAACCTGCCCCTCGTTTTACAGATAAAGAAATTGAGGCTACCAGAGGTCTAATGCCTTGCCTGAGGTCATTTAAGTAATTAATGGCAAATTCAGGAATAAAACTCATGTTTCCCAACTTCTTCTAGTCTAGTAAATTTTTTGTCATGTTCCTTTTAATTGAATTCATAGACTCCACATGACCCCAGGGACAAAACTATGGAGTGTCAAACCTAATCACTTGTACCCGACCATCTTCCATTGAATTCCCTGTCCAGACAAACTTGTTTGACCATGGCACAGAGAACACTTGAATTGTTTTGCTTCAAGAATTGTACACCACATAATTTTACTTGAAGAACCAACCCTGTGTTCTCACATCTGTTGGCATGTTGGTACATAGGAGTGAATTGAAGCAATGCAAGCCGGAGACACTCTGGATGCATTCCCTCTAGGCAGATTGAATATTTTGCCGGGTCTGAAACATGAACAAAATGATTTTTTGTATAGGATCATGGAGACTTTAGAGTTAGAAGGGCCTTTAAAGTTATTTAGTCTGAGCGCTTCCTGAGAATACTTCAAGTGACAGGGGTCCTTTACTTCCCTATCATTTTGTTTATGGGTTCATTAAAAAGTTCTTTTTAATTTTGATGTGAAATCTGACTCTTAACTTATCTACTGAGGTTCCATGGAATTTGCCTAATGCTTCTTCCACATGCTAGTAATCCTGTAAATATCTAAAGAGAACAACCATGTCTTTCTCCAAATTTTCTTTCTTTTTTTAGCTAATCATCCTTACTACCTTTACTGTTTGTTTTATGGCACAGTTTCTATGCCTTTAATCCTCTTCGGAATACCTTCTAGTTTCTGCGTCCCTTTTAAAATGTGGCACCTAGCTAGAATTTGGCATTTGTTGAATGTGTAGATTTGGACTGGCCAGATTGGAGTGGTATTCCATTCCTTGCCCTGGACACTCTTTCTATGAATGGAGTCCAAATGACATTAGGTCCCTCCCCACAACTTTTGCATCTTCATTAGACCATGTGGGCACCCATGAAATATGTAGTCAATTAAAATCTTCTAACTTTTTTCCCCCTCACATGAATTAATGTTAAGCCAGTTCTCCATCCTGACCTTACAGAGTTAATTTTTTAGCTTAACTTCAGAATATAATATTTATCTCTATTCAATTTCATCTCATTAGTATTATTTGGTTATTCCAACTTGAGATATTTTTTGGGTCCATTGTTCAGTGTATTAACAATTTAATAAATCTGACTTGCATGCTCTCTAGAGTTTTGTTCAAATTTGATACCAATCTGGAAGGTGGTGTTTGGTGGTATGTCACACAGTTCTTTCCCTTTTGACATTTTAATCAATGTATTAATAATTATTATTTATTATTATTTGTTGGTCTGATTATTTGGTCAGCTATGAATCCACTAGATTCATCCCATTATTCATTTCCTACTTCTACAACTGATCTAAAAGGATGGATCTGATGAGAGTAATAAAGACTAGTAGTCAAAAAAAAATCTTTCACAAACAAGGTGGGACATGTGCTGGGCTTAGAAGAATGAGTAGGAATTTGTATTTTTGGAGAGAACATTCCAGGAAAGGGAACAGCATAAATGAAAGAGTGAAAGGTAGTATGAACACAGTGTATTTGCTAGATGTCAACAAGATCAACCTTCCTTGAAGAATAGTGGAAAATAAGGTTGGATTAGAGTAAGGTCTATTTATAGGTGCTGAAATTTGCCCCAAATTCTTGGTTGTGATTCATTCAGTAAAATAGGATACTGTGAAAGGCCATGGTAAATTTGGCCACTTATATTATGAGAAAAGGTATAGATTCCAGATTCCTTAAGGACAAGGATACCATTGCTTTTCATTAGGACCAGCTAGATTCCTCAGTGAGTAGAGCTCAGAGCCTAGAGTCCCAAAGACCTGAATTCAAATTGGGCCCAGACACTGAATAGCTGTGAAATTCTGGGCAAGTCACTTAATAATTATAGGGTCTCAAATGGTGTAGTTTATTTAGGGCCCTTAGGATATCTTTATAAAATTATTTTTTTTCAATTAGCAAATATTTATCTCCCTCCTATATTTCTTTCCCCATTAAAAAAAAAACCCTTAAAATCTTGTAGCAAATATTTATAGTCAAGTAAAACAAATTCACACTTTGGCCGTGTCCAAAAAAGTATGATTCATTTTATGGTCTGAGCTCATCAGATCTCTGACAGGAGTTGGGTATCATGTTTTCATAACAGTCCTCTTGAACCAGAGGCCATTGCAATAAGAAAATTTCTTAAGACTTTCAGAATTATTTGTCTTACCGACATTGTTTTTATGTATCAGCGCTTCTCCTGGTCCCACTCACTTCATTTGTTCTGTATTAGTTCATAGAAGTCTTCTCAGATTTCTCTGAAACCATCTTTTTTCACATTCTTGATAGTCTCACTTGGAAAATCCTTCCCAGTCTTCCCGGGGACCTCTTACCTTTGTCCAAATACTACCAATACTTCAAGACCCAGGCCAGGACTTTCCTGAAACTTTCTTTCTCTGAAATACTATAGCATTTATAATTTGTAGCACACAATTGAGCACTTAATTACATACTGTTTTGTATAATGCATTGTTGTTTCTTAGTCTTGCCTGCCCAACCAGACCCCAAGACTCCTTGAAGGAAGGGAATCACGTCTTATGCACCATTTTTATCTTCAGAACATCTGTTTAGCACAATGCTGGCCCTGTAGGATGTGCTAATAAGAGCTTGCTGATTTGACTATTAGGATGAAAGACTTTAATTGGAAAAATGAAATAATATGATCATCTTTTCCATACCTATGTGATTTTACACCCTAACATGTGCACAGCTCAGTAGTGATTGGCAAAGACCAAAAACTAAAATCTTTATATTTTAATGGGGCATGATTAAACATTAAAGACCAGTGACCTCATGAAATGTCCATATAATGCAATTTACCAATCTGTGCTTATACATACCTTCTGGGTATTAGAAAAGTACATAATTAAGTATAGATTACTACAGGCATGTTATTACGCATTTTATTGTTCCTTAGTGACTTAATAATAATGCTCTGTATTTATACAGTGCTTTTCATCAGATTATCTCCAATCACTTTACAAACATTATCTCATTAATCCTCCAAACAGCTCTGGAGGCACATAATAAGTCTTAGTATCCCCATTTGACAGATCAAAAAACCACAATCTGAAGTGATTAAATGACATACCCAGTATCACATTTACATAGTGAAGAGGGGAGGCAGGAAACCAGGACAATGAAGTAGCCAGTGCCTTAACCACCAGACTATAAGGTTTCTTGCAGATGATATAACCTGATTCAGTGAGAATAATACTTACAGAAGATACTTTCATTGCCAAGTTTATATTTTAATAAATCAAAGTAAAATTATACATAGTGAAATTTTACATTGAAGGTAGAATGAACCCAGATTTTAGTTCCTTTTGTTTTGAACATCTGCAATCTACTCTCCTTTTATATTTTCATGGCTGAATGAGAGTGTATGTTACAAGCTACAGAAACTGCATGTTTTGGATCTACTTATATAGACTTAAGTCATTCAGAGTTTGAGAGCTTAGATTTTCTTTTGACAGAATTTGATATGACCTATATATTCGACTGGTTCCCTTTGCTGCATCCCACTTCTCCGTGGTTCTCCAAGTTGTAGAGACCCAGAAATTCCACTGTTTCTATTTTTGGGATCCTATTAATTAACTAAAAACACTGAATCTCTTTTTGTGTCTAATTCTGCTTCATGTTTGACATGTTAAGGACTCAAAACTGGTCCATTCATGAGCTAGTGCTTCGTATGTTCTTCTGTTGTCAAGGTTAATCAATTATTTGTTTTAACTAAGAAGTCTGGCTTTCATTAAAGCCACCAGTGCCCATGCATACATAATAAATATGTTTGAATTCCTTCTGATCTTATATTTCACAGTTCAGTGAATCCTTTCCGGTCTAACTCAAGTTAACAAACGTTTGTCTTTCATAGTAGAGCTATAAACAGAATACTGATTCATGAATTTGCTAATTGTTTTTCCTTGCTATGGATATTGGCTAGTGTTCCATCTTAAGCCATGCTAGAAATAGTCATAGAATATTCTAGGTTTGGAAGGGCTTTGAATCTGTGGCACAGTCACTGGATTTGGAATGAGAGGATCTGGGTTCAAATTCTAGCTGTGCTGTGTACAATGGAGTTATCCCCATTAAAGCCACCACCATTATGTGCTGTAATGTGAGCGTAAGAAAATTCCTTTCCTAAATCTCAACTATAGAATGAGGATGTAGGATTAAATGATTATCAACATCCCTTTTGACTTAAAATTCTGTGATCCTCTGATCTTATAGTTCAAAACTTATTTTGTATATAAGGAAATTGAGTCACAAAGAGAATTAATTCATCTAGCATTTATTTATTAACCACTTGACATGTGTTAACCATGGTGTTAGTATTAGAAGGTAGTATGGCTAAGTGAAAGGAGCTCAATGGATTTGGAGCCAGAACTGGAAGAGATCCTAAAGGTCATCTAGTCCAACCATCTCATTTTACAGATGATGGAACTGAGGTCTAGAGAGGTTAATGACTTGTTCAGGGTCACAAAAGTACTTAGGGGCAGAGCTGGGATTCAGATTCAGGTCTGATGATGCTAAGTTTAAGCTCTCCAAGTTGAGTGACAACATCTAGACTGTGCTGCATTGCCTTTTATAAATGTGAATATATCATGGTTAGCTTGATAAGTATCAGTTTCTTAAAGGTTCTCAGTTATAGTATAAGAATTAACTAATTAAGTGCCTTTCCCCTCCTCCTCCTTCTTCCACAAAATGTATTATTCTATATTTCCTGAATACATACAAATCCACTCTATTAAATTTTTCCCCAGAGTGGATAAATTATTCTCAACAAGTAGTTGGATACTTTAGTCAGTCCAATAATCACTTCCTTAAGTATATTAAATAGAAGGAACTGGAGTGACTTGAAAGAGTTACTGCTTCCTTCAATTTGTTTTCCCAATCTCTCTCTCATGTGAAGGTTGTGTCTGCTGGATATTGTTGGTACAAGGTACAATGCCTAGTTTGGCTTCCTCTTTAGGTGACCCCCAACTGCTATTGCATAGTCTGAGATTTTTTTCAGTGTGGGAACCCCTTCTCCCAGAGCAGATTGCAAACCATTTCTAATTTAGGGGACAGATGTTGAAGAGTTTTCTGAGGCTCTGAGAATTGATTTGACTATGGTCACATAGCCTGTATGTATCAAAATCAGAATTTGAACTCAATTCTTCCTGCCAGTAAGTCCTTCACTCTATCCATTATACCTTACCACCTTTCAGTTAATACCACTTTTATTCACTCACTCATTCAGCACTTATTTTGTGAAAAATGAAGGACAGTCCCTTGATGTACAAAGGCACTGGGTTTCATCACAGTCCCTGCTCTCTAGTAGTTTGCTATCATCCATTTGGGGAGAGAAGACACATACACTTAAAAATTCAACTAACCATGGAGGAAATGTATCCAAAAGTGTCAAATGAATGGTATAGAAAGGAAGTGCTAGAGGAGTTTGGAAGGAAATAGAACTCTGGGTTGCAATGGTCCTGACAAACCTTGGAGAAAGTGGGATTGGCTTATTTTAAAGGCTGAATGGGATTAAGAGAGGCAGGATATAATTCTAGACTCTAAGGTCAGAGATAGTAAGATATCTCTGGAAAAGAAATAGAAGAGTTCCTGGAGCAGGATGATTGGAGATGAGGCTAAAAAACAGAGTGAGGAGAAATTGTGGAAGACCTTGCATACTAGATTAAGGTCTATGCCAAAGTAAGCCATTGAAAGTGGTTATCATGGTTCCTGGGAAAGCTACTTACATAGGAACCTACTGCTTCAAGAGTTAGTGGGTGCCATCTTCTTCCTCCTCCCTTTCTCCCTAGAATTGTGATAGATCAAAACATGAATGGGTGAAAATGTCCAAGATGTTTTTGTTATATAATCAGAAAAAGGAAAGGAAGCAGTTTTTCCATCTACATTTTCCATTCTCTCCCTTACCCCACACCTTCATATTTTTCTTTTGTATTCTTCATATTTTCTTCTACAGTCCCAGTGTACTTCTTTGAAAACTTTCTCCTGGTTGGGTCTTTTCTCTTCTCTTTTGAAATGGGGTCTTGGTGAGTGTTTAGATCCCAGAAGGTCAGTAGGCTGATTGATTCCCAAACTAGCTGATTTTGGAGGTGGTTTTAACACCTGAGCACCTCCCACCTCTCTGAAGACTTCTGTCCCTCAGCTTTCCAAATACAATGGTTAGAATTAAGATAAAAACCATGTAATAGTTAGAAAGGCAAATCTGTATTCCTAGGTTTGAAATCTGTTCTTCCTTGGCCATTTTGTGTTTCCCAAGTCAAAATAGAACTCATTCATCCATGCATCTTAGTTTTCCAGTAGAAAAATGGGAAGCACCCCTATTTTGTTGGAGATATGGAGGCTTGAAGGAAGTGGGGAGTTTGAGGGGTAGAGTGGAGTTGCATGGGGATTATATTATAGAATACTGAGCTTAGTAAAGTTGGTGAATTGTTTGGGGCTCCCAAGAGGAAAAGTGCTATGGAAATGTAATGTATTATTATGTGTAATTATCATTAATTGACCATTTCAGCTTAATGGTGCAGAAGAATATTATGGGCATCAGATCTTTTTTTTTAATGGGCAGCTTATGTGGCAGCTCTTACAGAAACAAATTACATAATTGGTTTGGAGAAATTGGACTTTGTGAGTTTTTTATTATTCTATTTGCCTTCAATAGCATAATAAAGCAACAGTTGGTAGTGACAAAGAAATTAACCTTACAATTGAATC
Organism: Gracilinanus agilis; assembly: GCF_016433145.1. Lineage (NCBI taxonomy): Eukaryota > Metazoa > Chordata > Mammalia > Didelphimorphia > Didelphidae > Gracilinanus > Gracilinanus agilis. Next base: position 90,933,647 of record NC_058134.1, on the reverse strand, counting down.
AAATAAAAGAGTTAGAAGATGGATTGGGAAGGAAAGAGCTCATAGTCACTGGAGGAGCAAGAAGAGCCTAGAAGCATACGTTTGAAAAGAGAGACATGCATTATCCTATTTGGATACCAGAAAACTCAAGAGAAGGGATGGAATGGGAGAGAAGGCTGGCCAGTTAGGCAATATTTGATCTTCTTGAGACCTGTGAAAGTGGCACCTGTTGCATTAGCTCTAATCAGCCCAAAGTACAAATTTTAGATACAGTGGCCAACCTAAAGCCAGTTGACATTTTTGGGAACATTGCGAGTTGAGGAACTGTACTTTTTGGCTTTATTTGGGCGTATGTGTTCAAACAATGTCAAAGGATATCATCAATAATAATAACTACAATGATATAATTAAAAATCCCATTTTCGTAGACAGCAGCAAATTCAGTGTTAGATTTAGAGTCAGGAAGACCTGGATTCAGATCATACCTCTGTATGGGCTACATTTAAGCAACTTATTTGATAAACCTCTCCTCAGTTTTCTTATCTTTAAAATGGTGATAATGTTGATGATTATAGTTAACTTTACCAGATGGGATTGTTATAATGTTCAAATGAGAAAATGTGTAGCATGCACATTGCAAATGGAAAATGGTAGATAAATATTAGGTATTATTATTATGACCACTTGAAGGATTAAAAAATGCTTTATTTTTTCACATTAGTCCTTTGACATAGGTAGTGCAAGTATTAGATGGGGATGTTGAGACTCAGGAGGTTGATGTTCTAGAGTGACATAATTAAGTAAGTGTTGGGTCAAATAAATAATGTTGATACATTTTCATGTCTTTTCATGAACAAATACATCACCAGAAGACAAGTTCCTTCTGTCCAGTTCTTCTACTATATATCCCATCCCCTATGAGACATACTTTCTTTCCATAGAATGAGTATCTATAGGGGAAAGGCTGAGGATATTGTTTATAACAGTGGTATTAGTGACCTCAGCCACAGGGTTTGTCCTGTCTAGGAGATGCTCATCTTTTATATACACCAAAATGCTTTGGAGTCTATGGGAAGGGAGTGAATTGCTGCACTCATATTCCTAAACTTTAGCCCAGTTGTTTAGAACAAATGCCTTCATTTTTGAAAATTAGATTTTTTAAAAAAATGATAAACTTTATGGTCATCAAGAAAAAAAACATTTCAGTATATGAAAAACAAAAAAGAGTCATGCTTTTCTGATAGTTTTTTATGTAAAACAATTTAACATGATTGTGACAAAATTCTTTGTGTCCTCTTGTGAAGTTTTTGTTTTCTTCTGTATATTTTATTTTATTTTTTATTTCATTTTTTTGCATTTTGCATTTTGTTTTTTAGAAAAATTTTCTACGATTACATGATTCATGTTCTTACTTTCCTCTTCAACCCACCCCCCCGCCATAGCTGACGTGCATTTCCACTTGTTTTAACATGTGTCATCGATCAAGACCTATTTCCATATTATTAATAGTTATATTGGTGTGGTCCTTTCGAGTCTACATCCCCGATCATGTCCCCATCAACCCAAGTGTTCAAGCAGTTGTTTTTCTTCTGTGTTTCCACTACTGTAGTTCTTCCTCTGAATGAGGGTAGCATTCTTTTCCATAAATCCCTCAGAGTTGTCCTGGATCATTGCATTGTTGTTAGTACAGAAGTCTATTACATTTGATTTTACCACAGTGTATCAGTCTCTGTGTACAATGTTCTCCTGGTTCTGCTCCTTTTACTCAACATCAGTTACTGGAGATTGTTCCAGTTAACATGGAATTCCTTTCAGCATAGTAGTATTCCATCACCAGCATATACCACAATTTGTTAAGCCATTCCTCAATTGAAGGGCATACCCTCGTTTTCCAGTTTTTTTGCCACCACAAAGAGCGCAGCTATAAATATTTTTGTACAAGTATTTTCCCCTATGATCTCTTTGGGGTACAAACCCAGCAATGGTATGGCTGGATCAATGGGCAGGCAGTCTTTTAGCGCTGTTTCGGCATAGTTCCAAATTGCTATCCAGAATGGTTGGATCAGTTCACAACTCTACCAGCAATGCATTAATATCCCAATATTGCCACATCCCCTCCAACATTCATTACTCTCTCCTGCTATTTTATTTTAGCCAATCTGCTACATGAGAGGTGATACCTCAGAGTTGTTTTGATTTGCATTTCTCTAATTATTAGAGATTTAGAACCTTTCTCATGTGTTTATTCATAGTTTTGATTTCTTTATCTGCAAATTGCCTATTCATGTCCCTTGCCCATTTATCAATTGGGGAATGGCTTGATTTTTTTATACAATTGATTTAGTTCCTTGTATATTTGTTTAATTAGACCTCTGTCAGACTTTTTGGTTATAAAGATTTCCCCCCAGTTTGTTGTTTCCCTTCTGATTTTGGTTGCATTTGTTTTGTTTGTTCTTTTTAATTTAATATAATCAAAATTATTTATTTTACATTTTGTAATTTTTTTAACTCTTGCTTGGTTTTAAAAGCTTTCCTTTCCCAGAGATCTGACAAGTATACTATTCTGCATTCACCTAATTTACTTATAGTTTCCTTCTTTATATTCAAGTCATTCACCCATTCTGAATTTATCTTGGTGTAGGGTGTGAGATGTTGATCTAAACCCAATCTCTCCCATATTGTTTTCCAATTTTGCCAGCAGTTTTTGTCAAATAGTGGATTTTTGTCCCCAAAGTTGGGCTCTTTGGGTTTATCATTGTCTTGCTGACGTCACTTACCCCAAATCTATTCAACTGATCCACCCTTCTGTCTCTTAGACAGTACCATATTGTTTTGATGACTACTGCTTTATAGTACAGCTTGATATCTGCTATTGCTAGACCACTTTCCTTCACATTTTTTCATTATTTCCCTTGATATTCTTGAACTTTTGTTCTTCCAAATGAACTTTGTAATAGTTTTTTCTAATTCAGTAATTTTTGGTAGAATGATGTGTATGGCACTAAATAAGTAAATTAATTTAGGCAGAATGGTCATTTTTATTATGTTAGCTCGTTCTACCCATGAGCAGTCAATGTTTTTCCAGTTGTTTAGATCTAGTTTTAATTGTTGTGTTTTATATAATTCCTGTATTTGTTTTGGTAGACAGATTCCCAAGTATTTTATGTTGTCTAAGGTGATTTTAAAGGGTATTTCTCTTTCTAACTCTTGCTGCTTAGATGTGTTGGAAATATATAGAAATGCTGATGATTTGTGTGCATTTATTTTGTATCCTGCAAACTTTGCTAAAGTTGTTGATTATTTCTACTAGCTTTTTAGTTGATTCTGTAGAATTTTTTAAGTAGACCATCATATCATTTGCATAGAGTGATAGCTTGGTCTCCTCTTTGCCTATTTTAATACCTTCAATTTCTTTTTCTTCTCTAATTGCTACTGCTAGTGTTTCTAGTACAATGTTAAATAATACAGGTGATAATGGGCATCTTTGTTTCACTCCTGATCTTATTGGAAAGGCTTCTAATTTATCCCCATTGCATATGATGCTTGTTGATGGTTTTAGATATATACGGTTTATTATTTTTAGGAAAAAGTCCTTCTATTCCTATACTTTATAGTGTTTTCAATAGGAATGGGTGTTGTATTTTGTCAAAGGCTTTTTCAGCATCTATTGAGATAATCATGTGATTTTTGTTTGTTAGCTTGTTGATATGGTCAATTATGTGGATGGTTTTCCTAATGTGGAACCATCCTTGCAATCCTGGTATAAATCCCACCTGATCATGATGGATAATCCTCTTGGTTACTTGTTGGAGTCATTTTGCTAGTATTCTATTTAAGATTTTTGCATCTATGATCATTAGGGAAATTGTTCTATAGTTTTCTTTCTCTGTTTTTGGTCTGCATGGCTTTGGAATCAGTACCATATTAGTGTCATAAAAGTAATTTGGTAGAACTCCTTCTTTGCTTATCATATCAAATAATTTGTATAGTATTGAGATTAGTTGTTCTTTGAATGTTTGATAGAATTCACTTGTGAATCCATCAGGCCCTGACAATTTTTTCTTAGGGAGTTCTTTGATGGCTTGTTCAATTTCTTTTTCTGATATTGGATTATTTAATTCTATTTCTTCTGCTGTTAATCTAGGCAATTTATATTTTTGTAAATATTCATCCATATCACCTAGATTGCTATATTTATTGCCATATACTTGGGCAAAATAGCTTTTAATGATTGCCTTGATTTCCTCTTCATTAGAGTTGAGGTCTCCCTTTTCATCTTTGATGCTATAAATTTGGTTTTCTTCTTTCCTTTTTTTAAAAATTATATTTACCAGTACTTTGTTTATTTTATCTGTTTTTTTCAAAGTACCAGTTTCTAGTCTTATTTATTAATTCAATAGTTCTTTTACTTTCAATTTTATTAATTTCACCTTTGATTTCAAGTATTTCTAATTTAGTTTTCATCTGGGGATTTTTAATTTGTTCAGTTTCTAGTTTTTTAAGTTGCATGCCCAATTTATTGACCTCTGCCCTCCCTAATTTGTTAATATATGGACTCAAGGATATATTTTCCCCTTACTACTGTTTTGGCTGCATTCCATAGGTTTTGGTAAGATGTCTCATTGTTGTCATTCTCTTCAATGAAGCTATTAATTCTTTCAATGATTTGTTCTTTAACTTATTTTGGAGAATCATATTATTTAATTTCCAATTAGTTTTTGGTTTGCCTCTCCATATATCCTTGCTAATAACGATTTTTATTGCATTATGGTCTTGTAAAGTTGCATTTATTATTTCTGCTTTTCTGTATTTGTTTGCCATGCTTCTATGCCCTGGTACATGGTCAATCTTTGTGAATGTTCTATGTGGTACTGAAAAGAAGGTATATTCCTTTTTGCCCCTAGTTATTTTCCTCCAGATCTTATAGGGGAAGGTTCAGGTCTCCTACTAGTATAGTTTTATTATTGATTTCCTTCTTGAGCTCTGCCAGTTTCTCCTTTAGAAATTTAAATGCTATACCATTTGGTACATACATGTTGAGTATTGCTATTTCTTCATTGTTTATACTGCCTTTTATCAGGATATAATTACTTTGCCTATCTCTTTTAACCAGATCTATTTTTACTTTGGCTTTGTCAGAAATCATGATTGCAACCCCTGCCCTCTTTTTCACAGTTGAAGCCCAATAGATTTTGCTCCAGCCTTTTATTTTTACTCTATGTATCTCTACCTGTCTCATGTGTGTTTCTTGTAGACAATATATAGTAGGATTTTGGTTTGTGATCCACTCTGCTATTTGCTTCCTTTTTATTGGCGTGTTCATCCCATTGACATTCAGAGTTATAATTATCAATTGTGTTTTCCCAGACATTTTGATTCCCTCTCCTTGTCCTTCCCTTTCTTCTTTCACTATTTCCTTCTATACCAGTGTTTTGTTTTTAATCAGTTCCTCAAATCCCCTCCTTTACTGTACTTCCCTTTCTCCCCCTCCCTTCTTATTCCCCTCTTATTGTTCTTTAAAGCTACGCTGCCCCCACTCCCACCCTCTCCCTTCATAATTATTATTTCCCTCCCCATCAGACCATTTGTTACCCTTCTATTTTTCTATAGGGTACAAATCAATTCTCTGCCTTAATGGATCTGATTGATCTTCCCTCTTTAAGTTAATTTCAATGCATTAAAGAATTAAGTATTTTCTTTCTCCAACCTCTTTGCCCTTCCATTGTATTGGTTTTCTCCCCTGCTCATCGCATGCGCTTCTTTATGAAATATAAATTTAATCCAGTTTTCCCATTTCTCTTAATATTCTCTACTTTTTCTTACCTCTTTATACACACACACACACACACACACACACACACATACACACACACACGTACATATATCTTGACATTTCATCCTATATAGTTTGTCCCTGTTCCCTCTAAGTATATGTCTTCTATCTACCCTGTTGATAATAACAATTTTTAAGTGTTACCAATATCTTCTTTTCTTATATGGATATAAGTTGATTGAGCTTATTGGGTCCCTTAAAGAAAAAGTTTTTTTCCCCTCACTCTCTTAATTACCTTATGGTGATTCTCTTGAGTTCTGTGTTTGAGCAGCAAACTCTCTGTTTAAGTTTGTTTTTTCTTTATGAATGCTTGGAAGTCTTTGATTTTGTCAAATGACCATACTTTCCCCTGCAAGAATATAGTCACTTTTGCTGGATAGTTAATTCTCTTAGCTCTCTTGCTTTCTGGAATATTATATTCCATGACTTCCGGTCCTTCAATGTAGATGCAGCCAGATTCTGTGTTATCCTAACTGTGGTTCCCTGGAATCTTAATGACTTCTTCTTAGCAGCTTGTAATATTTTTTCCTTGGTCTGGTGAAGGGCTTTATGGAGGTCTGGAGCCTTGCTGCTTACCATCTTCCCAGAATTCCCCTCTAGTCCTCTTCTGATATTTTAAAAATGTTTTATTGGTGCCCCTTTCCTTCTTTTTTTCATCCTTATCATTATACACTGAGTACTCCACCCTTCTTGAAACTCTTCTTTATGAAAAATAAGTATAGTCAAATATAGCTTAATATATTGACCATTTATGAAAATTCATCTCATTTTGTACATTACTTTTCTGCCCACAGGTCAACAGCATGTTAAATCATTAGTCACAGTTGACCATTGAATGAATAAAAGCCTTCAGTTTTTTAAAGTTGTTTTTCTTTATACTGTGATATACATTAGTTGATTTCTGACCATTTTACTTTGCATCGGATCACACAAATCTTCCCAAGTTTCTCTGAATTCATCATCTTTATCATTTCTTATGGTACATTAATATTTCAATACATTTATGCACCGCAATTTGCTCAGTCATTTCCTAACTAGGATTATCTGCCTTGTTCCTAATGCTACAACAAGAAATGCTGCTATAAATATTTTGGTTCATATGAATCCTTTCCCATTGACTTCTTCGAGGATTATGCCCAGAAGTGGTATTGATGGGTAAAAGGATATCTACAATTTAATATTTTGAGGGGTTTTGTTCCAAGTAGATTTTCAGAATGGTTAGACCAATTCACAGTACCCTCAGTAGTGCTTCAGTAGCGTCTTCCTATTGCTTTGATTGCCATTTTCAACTTTTGTAATCTGCCAATCTGATGAATGTGAGATGGGATCTCAGAATTATTTTAAAGTACATTTCTATAAATATTGGTGATTTGGATTTTTAAAAATTTGGTTATTGCTTGCTTGTGTTGCTTTATTTGAAAACTGCTTGGTTATAACTTTTGATTACTGATCTTTGTCTTTTTTCCTTATATGTTGGTACCAGTTCCTCATTTAGCCTGCATATTACATCCATGTCAGAGAAATTTGCTATAAATATATTTCTCAATGAACTGTTTCCCATTTTTCTAGCTGCATTGATTTCACTTGTTCAAAAGTTTTTTGGTTTCACGTATGTCTTCATTTTTTTCCCAGTTGGCTTGAACCAGTGTACAGATCCTAAAATGATAACAGCTCATATTTAACTCAAATGCATCTGTGCTATCAAATGCCTGGGAGTTATGTTCAATGACAGATTGATCCATCCATCCTTGCCTATTCTCCAAGACTCTCATTTATATCCATCCCAAATTTCTCCACTGGGGGTCTGCCCATGGTATAGGAGTTCTTTCTTGTTTTCTCCTGATATCATGGGATTGCCTATAGAGCAGATTGTATACTCCACATTTTTTTCCCATACAACTCTTTGATGGCATCTTTTACCTCAATTCATCAGAGTTCTTAGTTGCTTATATGTTATAGCAAGCTCATATCTATCAGAGATCTTCCATTGTCCTTTCTACAATATTCATTGTCGGTTCTTTTGCAGCAGTGACATTTCAAATCCCTCTGACACACGACAACATGGATGAAATGTTTAACTTGAAAAGATGGATCCTTGCCATTACACATAACCTCGAGTTAAATTAAAATACTTTGCAATTTTGTGTTATTTCGTCTTCCTTTTCAACTCTGGGCCAAGCTCATCTTACATATATATTGATTGTTTTAGATATTCATACCATTGGATAAGCACAATGGCAGTCCATTCAGATGCATATTAAAATCTGGGCAGTAGATATTCTTTATCCATTTGTTCTTTCCTGTGTAAGTAGATGAACCCAATTCCTTTGTGTGATTTTAGACCTCTTCCAGAAGGCTTGTCTTAGGGATTTATGCACTCAATACATGGTCCTCTTACTGTCTGTTGAGAAATGGCAGAACAAATTAAAAATATAAATATGATAGAATAATATTGTGTCATGAGAAGTGATGAAAGGGACAGTTCCAGTTATTCATTTATTTATTTATTGAAAAAATGTTTTTGAATATTTTCCCATAGTTACATGTTTCATGTTCTTTTCCTCTCCCTCAAACCCCCTAACCCTCCTTAGCTGATGCACAATTCCACTGGGTTTTGCATGTATCATTGATTAAGACCTAATTCCATATTATTCATAGTTGGACTAGAGCTATCACTTAGTGTCTACATCCCCAATAATATCCCCATCAGCCCATGTGTTCAAGCAGTTGTTTTTCTTCTGTGTTTCCCCTCCCACAGTTCTTCCTCTGAATGTGGCTAGTTTTCTTTCTCATAAGTCCCTCAGCCTTGCTCTGGATTCCTGCATTGCTGTAAGTAGAGAAGTCCGTTATGTTTGATTGTACCACAGTGTATTAGTCTCTGTGTATAATGTTCTCCTGGATCTGCTCCTTTCACTCTGCATCAATTCCTGGAGGTCATTCCAGTTCACATGGAATTCCTCCAGTTCATTATTCCTTTCAGCACAGTAGTATTCCATCACCAACAGATACCACAATTTGTCCAGCCATTCCCCAATCAAAGGGTGCCCCTCATTTTCCAATTTTTTGCCACCACAAAGAGTGTGGCTATAAATCTTTTTGTACAAGTCTTTTTCCTTATTATCTCTTTGAGGTATAAACCAAGCAGTGGTATGGCTGGATCAAAAGGCAGATAGTCTTTTAAAGCCCTTTGGGCATAGTTCCAAATTGCCATCCAGAATGGTTGGATCAATTCACAACTCCAACAGCAATGCATTAATGTCCCAGTTTTGCCACATCCCCTCCAACATTTATTACTCTCCCCTGCTGTCATTTTAGCCAATCTGCTACGTGAAAGGTGGTACATCAGAGTTGTTTTGATTTGCATTTCTCTAATTATTAGAGATTTAGAACACTTTCTCATGTGCTTATTGATAGTTTTGATTTCTTTATCTGAAAAATTGCCTATTCATGTCTGAAAGGGACAGAATGAAGTGAGCAAAACTGGGAGATTAATTTACAATAGCAACATTGTAAAATGAAAGAATTTAGAAAGACTTAAGAACTCTAACCGATGCAATGACCAGTTCTGATTCCAGAAAATTAATGATGAAGAATGCTATCTACCTCCTGGCAGAGAGGTAGTAGACTAAATAAATATGCAGAATAAGTCACACATTTTTGGACATGTTTAATTTAGAAACTCGTTTTGCTTGTCCTTATATGATTTATCATGAACGATATTACAACTATGCATATTTGTTATTTTGCTTCTTTTTTTAGGGGGCAGGAGGTGGGAGGGGAGAAAAAGAATTGATAATTAAAAAATTATATGAAAAAGTACAGTGTAATCTGACAACAAAAGCGGATGGAATACCTTACTATCCTTGGGAATTTCTCATAGACCTTTAATCTTCACTGGATCTCCTTAATCATAGTGTAGAATGCATTAAGTGAGCATTATTTCCCCATTTTATGCTTTTCCTCATATTCGCTTTCAGATGGTCATTGAATCCTCTGTTGTTATTTCTATTGGTATATCTTCCATGGAATCTTAAGTGATTCTGGGAGATAACTTGTACAAGAATCTCTGAGGTGGTATCTTATTCTCTATATTCTAGTAACTGTATAGATAAATACTCTTTTCATGATCAAATATAATAAACATTGAGGCATCTTATTTTCTTTACATCTTATAGTCAATTGTGGAGCAGTAAGAAATATTGAATATTTTATGTTTAAGCCTCCTTGTTCCATACTAAAACTCTCATTGAGCTTGTCTTCAAAACATTCATAGATGCTCTTCATAAATTTTTTTTATAGCCAGGAGAATAGGCATATGTTGGTAGTTGTAGATATTTTCTTAGTTACCTATTTGTGGAATTAATAAGGTCTGAGTTTCCCCACAACTTTGGTAGTTTCCCTTCCTTTAGATAGCTTATAAATCAGTCTCTTAATACTCTCACAATTCTACTACTTCTAGTACAAATGAGGCCAATAATATATATCTATATATACACATATATGTATATGTAGTGTGTATGCATACATGCATGTATATACACATATACGTGCCTATGTGTAAACATATGCAGGCACATGCAGAGTTCCAATTTGGCTGCTTTTCATATTTTTTATTCTTTTTGTTGCCATTTATGTACATCAGGGATTGTTATGTTAGGGATCAAATGTGGTGGTTCCACTCACCTTGATGAAGAAAAGCGGTTGTAATAATTTTTGCAGATCTTTTCCATTTTTCTTCAGTTTTGATTTTCCTTAGTTGGCTACCTTGCTAAGCTTTTGCTAGACTGGTCTTATCCTCCACTACTCTGCTTCATGAAGGTATGATATTTGTAACTATCATCCTTCTTTCAAAAGAGATACAAATGAGTTGATATTCTAATATAGTGTTGTTTTTAGCAACAATCTCTGGGAAGTGAGTCAAATGTTTAATGGCCAAAGTACTCTCTTTAAGGCTTGCCCTCAAAGAATCATCCAAGATATGTATTTTTTTTTGCTTTTATTCTCTAATGCAGATGAGGAAATTGAGGTTTAGACAAATTATATGGTTTGCTCAGTAATATGGGTAGTAAGTATTAGAGCTGGGACTCAGACATAGATCTTTTGATCAAAAGCCACTAATTCATTTAGCAAGGATATATTATATTTCTACTAAGTGTCAGAGACTGTACTAGATTTTGAGGATTCTAAGACAAAAATGAAATAGTCTCTGCCCTCAGAAAGCTTGCAATATATTGTGGGAGGGAGAAAATAATATGAACATACAGAGGACATTAATAACTGTACAGAGGTCATAAGCAACTGAGGGGGTCATAATTAGTCTCATATAGGGGGTGGCAATTGAGCTAAGTCTTGAAGGAATCTAGGGAGTGGGAGGAGAGCAGGCATTTCAGACATGAAGAGAAGGCTTGAACAAAGGCACAGAGATCGAAGAAGTAGCTTTATGTGAAGCTCTGCAATGAAGACTGCAAAAGAGAAGAAAAACCTGTAAGCTAAGAAAACCAGTGTATGACAGATCTTTCAAAAAGAGGAGTTTGCATTTTATCTGAGAGACAGGAAGTTATGAGAGCTTCCTGTCCAAGGATGTGACCTTCATAGATTTGAGCTTTAGAAATATTTGATTGGCCACTTTGCAAAGAATGGATTGGAAAGAGGAGAGACCAGGAAACTGATTTGGTGACTATCATTGTAATTGGTGACTATCATTGTAATTCAGGCAAGAGGGGATGAGGTCCTGAATTAGGGAAATGATCTTGAGAGTGGGAGAGATGTTGTCAAGAATGACTTGATAAGACTTACCATCTGATTGGATATGAGAAGTGAGAGAGGGAAGAATTGAGGAACTCTGAGTTTGTGAAGCTGTCTGATTGAAGGGCTGGTAGTGTTCTCTTAAATAAAATTTAAAAAAAGAAGGAAAGTTAGGAAGAACCAGGGGCTGGTTCTGGTGAAGGCTAATGTGTTCTGTTTTGACTGTGTTGATTTTCAGAATGTGCAGTTGGAAATGTTTAGTAAGTAGCTGCTGACATTGGACTGGAGTTCAGAAAGGAAGTGATTAAGTCTAGATTTTCAGAGGATACCTAGATGTTGCAGTGAATTGAGCACCAGACCTGGAGTCAGGAAGATCTGAGTTCAAATCTGACCTTAGACATTACTAGCTGTATGACCGTGAGCAACCCACCTAACCTCGTTTGACTCAATTTCCTCCTCAGTAAAGGAGTTGGAGAAGGAAATGGCGAACCACTCCACTATCTTTGCCAAGAAAACTCCAAATGGGGTCACAAAGAGACAGATACAACTGAAAAACAGCTGAACAACAAATTTTTCAGACTTGGTAATTGCTTTGGCTTTCTGATACTGGTAAGTTAAGTCTAAATTCTTCTGCTTGGCTTAAAGATTCTTTCATATTCTGACTTCATGCTACTTATATGACCTTACTTTACTAATGAAGACATTTTGTCCAATCAGATCCATTGACCTGTCCCATCAACACCCCATGCTTGTTGTCTATGACATCCCTAGCCTTGAATATCATCTTTCTTCTATAGATATCAAAGTTTTCCAGAATCTTCAAAGCTCAACCGAAGTTCTCCATCCTCTTTGACTTCTTGCTCTAGTATTTGTATCTACAATAATCCCCTCTTTCCTGAAGTCCTAAAGTCACTACCATACAATTTCACTTATTATTATGACAACAATAAAAACAGTACCTGACATTCATATAGTGCTTTAAAGTTTGCAAAGCACTTTGTATACATCTTGCCATTTGAGCTTCTATAGCTCTGTGAGATAGTCATATTGGATTTTATTTTCCCCACTTGCCTAATGAGGTAACTTGAATCTTAGGTTAAGTGGGTTGTCTTTGTTGACACAGCTAGTAAGTGGCAGAGTCCGGGTTGGAATACAGACCTTCCTGACTCTAAGTTCAGTACTAATATAATACATGGACATTTTTTGTCCATTAATTGTTTTGTATATGTTGCTCTTGTCATCTCAACTAGATTCAATCTCCCTGGGACAAGCGTTATCCTTTTTCTTCATTTTCTGTAGTACTTGGGACCAATACTGGCAACAGAGAAGGTCCTTAATTAATATTTCATAATTGTTAGCTGATTGATTGAGCAGATTTGGGCAGATCTAATGATTTAACTAACTATACATATGTGTATGAAGGTATCTCTCTCTCTCTCTCTCTTTTCTTGCTTGTATTCTCTTTGTAGTAAACTCATTATTTTGAATTCACTCATGTTCAACTGGTGCTGGGATTCTGGGTAACCAGGAAAGTTTTGTTAGTAAATCATAACTTGGTATGAAAATGTATTCTTTCCCATCTGGGGTCAGGTTGCATTGTTGTGGTTTTTTAAATGCTTTTTATTATTTTAATTAAAGCAAACCTAGAGAAGATATAAAGGGTAGATATTCTAGGAACAGAGACAGCCCCGGGTCTGACTTTGAACAACTTATCGCCGAGACTTGAGTCGTCGGCAGATATGTTGGAGCTTGTCGGTGACAAGTCAGTAGCTGCAACATGGCTCAATCTGAATGTGAAGAAGTTGGGGGAGGAGATGAAGGATGAATGGGACGAAAAAGGGGAATCTGGTGAGTTATTTGTAGTTTTCTAGGGAAAGGGTGGAAAAGCTTATAAAAGTTCTCCAGTTGCCAGCAGCATAATTTGATGGGCAGTATAAAGAGAATTGTTGCGGGCAACCCCCTTGCAAATGGAACTAGGGGATTTGGAAAACTTCAGAGTAACAGTACTATCCTTTGTACAACATTTTCATTCTTCCCAAAGTGGAGACAGCTATTCAGGAGGGGTCTAGTCAATACTGCATGTAGGTCTCAGGAGGAAGACCCCGTCTAGGGAAGTAAGATGGGTCTAGAAAGCAGGTGGGTTAAAGCACGAGCAACAAAAGGATCAGATGCCACTCAGACAGACCTGATAAGAATTCTTTTATATTGCTCATGGGTGTGAGTGACTCTGCTCACTTAGGGGTGGGATATGGTCACAAGGTGATCTGATTCATCTGCAGGTTGAGCTTTCTTTTCATTGAGAGGCCAAAGGTTTGGGGACTGCCTTTCATCCTTGTTTCAGGGATGTGCCAATTGAGATGGTTCTCAATAGATCTATAAATAGTAGCTTTTGCACCTGGGACAAGTGGTATTAAACGTCCCCTTAAACCAGCTTCTCTAACTCATAGAAGAGCTGGGGGTGGTGGTGGGGGTGGGAGATGGAGCAGAGGATTTGGGTCAGGAAAGAACGTACTTTGGCTGCAGCTGTGGTGGAAGGGAGCGCCATATGTTGACTTCCTATTTTAACTCATTATTCTTGCTAACTAGGTGCTAAGCTCATTTTTTTTTCTACATTGGTGAAAGATGGCATATATCATGTCAGCTCCCTCTAAATTTCAGGACCTGGGAAAAAGCCCCATTTGCCTGGCTCTAGTTCTAACTAGTTTTCAAGTGGACAGGGTCCATTGATCCACCCCCTCCCACACCCTTCTATTCTTTCTAGACTCTTTTTCTTAAAGCATGAGCAAGAAAAGCATCAGATGCCTTGCTTGTGGAATCCAGAGCAAGAGCTGAAGGTAGAGACTCATGTATTCTATCCTGCAATTGCTACTAACTCTCTCTGCGATACCAAGAAAGTCATTTAGCCTATTTGGACCATAAAGTTTCCATACAAAAAATGGTGCTAACTATCTTCCATGACCTGCCTATTTCATGGAATTTTATAAAAAGTAAATGAAATCATAGATCACAGGATCAGTGAATTAGAGTTGGAAGGACCTGAGAGATCACTGAATCTATCAGGAAACTGAGGCACAGCATTTAAGTGAATTAACCAGGGTTAAACAATGTCTGAGCATTCAAACTCATCTCTTGACTACAAGGTCAATGTTCTATCCACTACATCATGTAATTTGCAAGAGATAAAACAAATATAACCCCAAGCCAACCAAACACAAGTAAAGGTATTGTTTTTCCTGAGAAAAACATGGGAAGAATAAAACTCTAGCCACTTCTGAGGTCAGGCTCATTGCAGGATAGCCTTACTGCTTTACTGATACAAAAAGTAAGGGACTAAATCACAAGTTTGTTTCTTTAAATCCCACTGAATCAATTCAATTAAATAAATATTTATTAAGTCCCTCCTATTAGTCAGTCACCATACTAGGTGCTGGTGGTACAAAAGAGGCAAAAGACAGTCATAAGCCATTAGCAGATTTGGAGACTCCCTCATTTTGCAGATGAAGAAACTGAGGCACAGAATAAATTAAATGATTTGGATAAAGGTCAATTAGCACCAGAAAATAGACTAGAAATCTGGTCAGTTCCTTTGTAATTTAAGCAAACTCTTGAAGTAACTTCATTTGAAGAGACCCTGCCCTGCTACTTAGGTTATTAAGGGGGCCAGAGAAGGCTCTTGTAAGGAATTTGTCTCTGGTTTGCTAAATAATCTGAATTTCAAAGGTCAGAGGTAGGTTTTATGACTTGTTTAAAGAGTAAGGCTAAAAATTTCATTCAAAGCTGTGAATTCCCCGCCCCCCCAATTGACCTTAGACTCAGTGAGATCAGTGAGCTCTCAGAAGTCTAGGGAAATTCTCCAGTATTTCCAACTTTTGAGGTACTTTGCCAAAATGAAAAAAAAGATACGTGAAAGCAAATAAAAGAATTAAAATGAGATATAATCTGATATTTAAAAATTAATGTGGTTTTCTAGACTTTTCTGTGCAAATACTTTAATTATTGAAAGAAAATACAGTGGTGTCAGCATTGATATTAAATAATGCAAGACCATGCTCTCACCCCTTAGATGAACAGCCAAAGTAATTTGTCTACTTAATGTTAGGACCTTTTTGAGATGGAATCCCAGAACAAATGACTTTCCTGTGTTGCCTCTTTGATTGACCCTGTAAAATAACCCATGCCTAAAAAATGCTGTAGCATATCAGTCCCATCAGACATTTGGTCTAGGAGTTTGTCTCTCAAGGGGGTACAAATGAGTATATATACATATATATGAAGATTATAGTGACTGTTAATTCTACTCCCCAGAGATTTGAGGGAGGGTGTTACCAATTAAATCACAGCTTCAGTCCCTGTCTATTTCTTAGGGGAAGTAAGTTCTGCATGGCAAAATGGACAGAGTATCATACTTGAAGTCAAGAAGACTTTGGTTCAAATCTTGCCAGCAATAATTAGTTTGTTTCTATAAGTCATTTAAACTCTTGGAGCTCAATTTTCTCATCTGCGAAGTGGGAATAATAATAATAATAATGATAGTGTCTATCTAATGCAAATGAAAACACATGATTTATCACTTGTTTATTTGGGGTTTTGGTTTTATAAGATTATTCTCTTACAAAAATGAATAATATGGAAATATGCTTTGAGTGACAATATATGTATAACCCAGTGGAATTGCTTGTCAACTCTGACAGGGGGGAGAGAAGAGGGAAGGGAGTCATCATGAATCATATATAACTTTGGAAAACTTGGGTGTACATTTGTTATTAGAGTAAAATAAAAATAAAATTAAAAAATGATAGTGTCTCTCCCACAGGCTGGTTGTGAGATATAAATGAGATAATTGCAGACAAAGAAATTTGCACACTTTAAGGGATAGTATAAATGTCATTTATTCTTATTCATTAAAGTATCTTGCCATTTTTTGACCCTGTTCATACTGTATTTTCATCTCATGCCCTTTAGACGATAAGCTTTTAGATGCCTTTTATTTTTTATTTTTTGGTGGTTACTCAGTTCATTAAGCTCCAGAATACTTTGGAACTTCCTTAGTGATGTCCACAATCACTCAAAGAATTTGGCCTAACCTTTATACTGGAGAAGCCAAGTGGGTGGAAAATGCCCATTGTCCTCACAATGATATACAGTTCAATAGAAATCCTATTGAGTTAATTCATCAGAGTATATCTATGACATTAACTGCATATGGCCAGTGAGCTGGGGCCAAAATTGAAGACAAGAGAGAGGAATAGATCATATTTAAGAAATGATGTAGCACTTTCAAAGATCCCAAGCTGTTCCTGCAGACAAACTAGCAGAATAGCCACATTTTAACAGCAGTATTTTTATAATGGTGCAATAAGCCTACAAATCATGGCACAACACCATCTTCGAAGAGTTAAAGGGAAATGGAAACCCATAGAATTAAGAGATTTGGACTGGAAAGAACCTTCAAGGTTATCAAGCCCATTTCTCTCACTTCAAGACAATAAAACTGAGGTCTAGAGAAATGAAATAATTTCTTATGGGTCATAAAGGTAGTAAGTGGCAGGGCTGAGGCTTGGACCCAGGTCTCCATTCACCATGCTGCCTCATAAGTGTAAATAGCCCACTGCCTATTATCAGTGATAATTTGTTGTGAAAAGCTAGGTAAGGTCTGATAGATTAAAAAGGTAAGTCAGTCATGAGCTAGGCAAGAGAGTACACTGGGGTCTATACTGAAAGACCTAGAGGAATGCCTCCAGCACATTGCACCCTTTATGGAAGATTTATGGTAGGAAATGGACAAATATCACACCGGATGAGAATGGGTGGATGAGTTTGTGATCTGTAAGACCTTCTGAGTCAGCCCATCACACTTTGAGATACTCGACTCATTGGGTAGTTTTTCCTTATATTGATTTGACATCTGCTTCCCTGAAACTCCTATCCATCCATGGCTCTTAGTTTATTGCCTACAGCCAAATAAAACAAATCTAATCCATCTTCTTCATGACAGCCCTTCAACAACTTAAAGACAGTTATCATGTTCCCACTAAAAACGTTTTCCAGGCTGAACATGCCTTGTTCTTTCACTTGGTCCTTGTATGGAATGTTTTGAGAATGCTCACCATTCTGGTCATCCCATAGTTTATCAAGGTTATACTACTGTTTATATCAGGTGTCCCCAACCATTCAGGAGAAAGAGAGTCATGTACTTCTCCACTGTTGGCCATCAAGGGCTAGAATTGGAGGTTTATGACAGTGACTTCCAAACCCTCAACCCTCCTCTGTGTCCTGCTGATCATAATGTATCAGTAAGGAATGGCAAAAGTTGTTTATCAATTGTGTCTGACTCTTCCTGACCCCATTTGGAGTTTTCTTGGCCAAAACGCCAAGTGGTTTGCCATTTCTTTCTTCAGCTCATTTTACAGATGAGGAAACTGAGGCAAATAGTTAAGTGCCTCACCCTAGGTCACACAGTTAGTGTTTGAGGCCAGATTCGAACTCAGGAAGGTGAGTCTTTCAGACTCTAGACCTGGCACTCTATCCACACTGTGCCACCAAGCTGCCCCATTAGTAAGGAATGGAGTAAGACATTTAAAATGTCTTTACTATTAAACTTCTACATCTCTAGTGCCAGGACCTTAGGTGAAGACCTTTTCATTACTGAAAAAAAATTTAAAACTGCCTTTTGTCTCATATTGAGTCTGCCTTTTCCACATCACTGCTGCCTATACTGTTCTATACTCCTTCTTTCCCTCCCCTTCTCCCCAAAGCTTCAGAGTGGCTTTTTGCATGTCACTGCATTTCTGTTCCAAGATCAGCTATTAGAAAGCTCTTCTACCCAAGGATCCAAGATTACCTCAGTCTTCTCATATATCCTACTCATCCTCATCAAATTGAGCTCACCTACTCACCACCTGCTTTATCTGGTTATCCTACACCCACACCTGAGCCTTCTCCTCAACTATATAGCACATGTGAATAATGTCTTCTCTTTCTCTGCCAAATTTTCTCTCAAATAACCCTGGAAATCCCATCTATATAGTATATCTTCCAAATTGCACTGAATTTGGTTTTGGAGCACTTGGACTCTATCTTGGCTCCACTACCTGCTAGCTGGATGACCTTGGGATGCCATTTCACTGTTTAATGCCTCAGTTTCCTTGTCTGCAAAATGAAGCAGCTATACTAGATTAACTTTGAGATCTCTTTCAGATCTAACATTAAAGGATTCTTTAATTCAATAAATATTCAAGTGTCTGCTGTTCATCTGAGAGTAGACAGATTTCCCTGGCCCTATTTCATGTGTATTTATGTAATACTCTTATTATCTCCCCTTTTCTACCATGACCAAAATGCTCCACCATTTCTACATATGAAACACAAAACACTATCATTCCATTTATCCTACATCTCTGGGAAGGGAGTTATTCTACAATAGTATATATTTTTCCAGCATTGGTGATTGAAGCTTGAAGCTTTCCATTTTGGTTTTGCTTTACTTGATTTGAAATTGTCGAAGTTAAAAAAGCCAGTTTCATGATTGAAATATCATCATCCCAATGACATGACCAACTGATTGCCATATAATTTTTTCTCTTGGAGTTTTTTTAAAAAATTAGGTCATGAAGATCCATTTAGAGGAGTCAAAGAAAAGTCTTCCCCCCCCCCCACTCACTCTTCCTCAATTGAAGCAGGGCTGAATTATTTTTAGCCTCAGCAATCATCTTCAGGTTTGAAATTCCACAAATCTCTGCTGCCCTCCATTCATCAACATTTCCTGTTTGGAAGAGAAACATATACTCTCAACTACAAAGTGATAAAACCGTTCCTAGGAAAATTAGGAGAAAGCTTTTTAAGTGAACTCTTAGTGTTAGCTCAGCCTGTGATCTTGCCTGGAAACAGTATCATTGAATCTTAGCTTAGCATTTTGTAACAAGGAACTTCATTTTTGGCTCCTGGGGAAAATACTTCTTTGCATCTGTGAGACAGTTCTTACATGTATTTGGGGGTTGGCAGAGGTAGGGGGGAGGGAGGAAGATGTAACACCCAAGAGAAGATGAGGCAGCCAGAGCAAGGGGCTCTGATTCACTCAGTTGCTCATGGGAAACATGACTTACCATGTTCATTCATTCAATCTGATCCCAGGAGCCATCTAGTACATAAACTGAAGGGACAGACTATCAATTCAATAAGCATTTAATCAACTCCTGTAGTGTGCTTGGGATTGGGTTTGATTCTATGAATACAGACAAAAATGAAACTATCCTTGCTGTAGAAGAATTTCTAAGCATTCTACTAGGAGGAAACAATCCACTTTGTAGAAGATATTCTTGCTCAAGGAGGGATAGAATGAAGTCTCGCTCACATCCTTTCCAATGTAATCTATGATGCAAATAACATGGTAGCATCCACTTACTTGTTCATTAATCTCTCATTTGCAAAAAGGAGAATGATCCCTGTTACTCTGAACTGAACTTTAGGAAAGGTAGTGGGGCGATAAAAGAAGCAAGAAGGAAGGAGTGGACTTATTTTTATAGAACTACATGGAGGGAAATAAGAGAATTGAATGTCAGGGAGCTGCTGAATTCAGTGTTCAAATGACTGGATTTTGAGTCAGGGAACCTGGTTTTAATATTTATTTCAGAAAGCATTTGCACTTATTTTTCAGAAGAGGAAACAGGGACATAGGAAATGATTTCTTGCCTAAAGTCACACAAATTCAAAGAATGAATTCTAAGCCCACCCTAAATTCAGCATACATTTATTGATTGCCTGATATATATACTTTCCTGGGGAAGATACAAAGAGAAGATATTACCCTTCCCTTATGAAACATAGACACCCACAAAATAGCCGTAATCCAAAATAGAATCAGATAAATGATTTAAGAAAAGTGGGGTTGGAGCAACATTCTAAGCTCCTGACCCTATGCAAGTTAGGTCAGTTTTTCCTTAAAAGGTCTTGAAACCATTCTTGAGACTTAATTGAGTCATGCAACTCTGGGGAAATCACTTAAACTCTCTCAACCTGTTTCCTCATGTCTAAATTGAAGGAGTTAGACTAAATGATATTTCTGAGATCACTTTTAACTATAAAATTCCTTGATCCTACATCCTCCCTGAAAAAGTCAGAGAAATTTCTGTGGAGGAAATAGATCATAGATTAAGAGCTGGGAGACATTCCAGAGTCCATATAATCTACTCCAGCCCTTATTTTACAGATGAGGAAACTGAGGCCCATAAAGGCTAAGTGATTTGCCAAAAGACCTTAATAGTATAATTAGGTTTTGAACCAATGCTAGCATTTGAACTAAGGCCGCTTACTCAGAAGTCTAGCATACATTTTGCTGCACCACATTGTCTGTTCCTAAAATTTGAACAGAATTGAGAAAGATAGAGAAACGGGACGCACGTTCTTTCTAATCAACCACCACCTTTGGACTCTGCTGCCATTCTACATTTAAGATTTGTGTAGTCTGTATTTTCTTCTGTTTGGAAATATCTAGACTAACTTAGCAAGGTTACAGTGGGTAAAAAGCAGAGGCATCTGGAAAGGCATTGGTTTGGAGGAGTGGGTGAACTGGGTTGTTGATGCTGTGGGAAATTGAGTACATTCTGATGGTAACAATTTTAAAAATTAAACTTAATTTCTTTCAGTGGATAAAAATCTATTTTATTTCCCTTTTATCTACTTTCATTTAAATAAAATAGAGAAAAGCTTGTAAGAAGTGTGAATAGTTAAGCAAAACAGATTTCCACATTGGTCACATAAAAAAAAAGTATGTCTCCACCTGGACCCTGAGCCTATATGTCAGCTCTCTGTCAGGAGGTGGATATTATGTTTTCTTTTCTTTTTTTTTTTAAACCCTTGTACTTCGGTGTATTGTCTCATAGGTGGAAGATTGGTAAGGGTGGGCAATGGGGGTCAAGTGACTTGTCCAGGGTCATACAGCTGGGAAGTGGCCAAGGCCGGGTTTGAACCTAGGACCTCCTGTCTCTAGGCCTGACTCTCACTCCACTGAGCTACCCAGCTGCCCCCCGATATTATGTTTTCTGATGGACCCTTTGGACCTGTGATTGGTTGATCAGAGTTCTTAGACCTTTTAAAGTTGTTTGTCTTTACCATATTGTTTATAGTTGAACTTTATTATTCTCCTGATTCCATGGACATGACTTGGATGAATATCTAGCAAAGGCAACTGAGAGGGTGCAGTCAGAAAGGCAGGATATAAGACAAGAGAAAGCAGTGCCCCCAAAATCTAGAGAGAAGAAAGTACCAAGGAGAGGAGGGTAATTGATAGTACCAAAAACTGTCAAGGGACAGAGTTATTTTTTGGGCAAAATTTATTTATTTAGAATATTTTCCATGGTTACATGATTCATGTTCTTTCCCTCCCCCTTTCCCTCCCCCCACCAGGAGCTGACAAGCAATTCCACTAGGTTATACCTATATCATTGTTCAAAACCTGTTTCCATGTTATTTATATTTACAGTAGAATGATCTTTTAACATCAAAACCCCAGTCATATCCCCACTGAACCATGTCATTGATCATGTTTTTCTTCTGTATTTCTACTTACACAGTTATTTCTCCGGATGTGGATACTTTTCTGTCTCATAAGTTCCTCGGTATTGAAGGGATAGAGTTATTAATGGTGACAAAGGTCAAGAAAGATGAGAACTGAGAAAAATCTATTAGTTTTAACAGTTCAGGGATCTTTGGTAACTTTGGAAAGAGCAGGTTCAGTTCAGTAATGAGGTTGTTAGCCAGACTGCAGAAAGTTAAGAAAAGAGTAATAGGAAAAGAATGGAGTCAGTAATTGTAGTTGGATTTCTCATTGAATTTAGTCAAAGAAAGGAAGAGGAGATATAGGATGATAACTAGTGGAGATGAAATAAATCAAGTGAGGGCTTTTTTTTTTGAGGAAGGGAAAGATTTAAGCATGTTTGTAGAAAGTAGGGAAGTAGACAGTAAACAGGAAGAAATTGAAGATAAATGAGAGGATCAGGATAATAGAGGGGCAAACTGCTGGAAAAGATGGAATGAATAGGATCACTTGGTTTTGAAGAGAGATTTGCTGTGGCAAGGAGGAAGGCCACCTCTCTTGTAAGAGAGGAATGAAGGAAGAGAAAGTGTTGGAAGGCAACTGAGTGATGTGAGATGAAGAGGAGAAAAGAAGGAACTCTCAGAGGACAGTCTCAATTTTTTTTTCCCAATGAAATATGTGGCACTGTTCTCAAGCTCAGATTGAGTCATGGGAAGTTTGAGGAGGGTTGAAAAGATTTGGAGAAGCCACTATCTATGGTAAGTGAGATAGTAAGTCAAATAGGGAGGTATAAAAGGATTGCCTTGCTGTAGTGAGGGCTTAGTAGAGATTATGTAACAAATTTGTAGTGGACTCAGAAAATTTTTGTGATTTTCTCTTATTTTGTTCAGCAGCATGTGAGTGGGAAGAAAAGTTAACAGATGCTGAAAGCAATGGCTAAGGCTTGGCAAAGCAAGGTCTTCTCGAGGATAAGGGTGCAAAGGACGTAAGAAAAGTAGACAGAATAAACTTTAACAGGTTAACTAAGAGATCAAGATGGGGAAGGGAGGAAAATATAGGCAGCATGTGGTGATGACATGGAAAAGAACTGATCTAATTTATGCATAAAGCCATATTGATTTTCTCATTCTGTGGATTCCTTTAGTACTTCTTTTTGAACTACATAATTTAGCACTCTTTCATCTATTGTCTTATATTATTCTTGGATTAAGTTAACTACTTTAATTTAACCATTGCTACTCTAAATGGAAGTTCCTTAAACACAGTGACTGATATATTCCTGGAGGAACTGAACACATAACCCACTTCATGCCCATCCAGAGCCAACTATAGGAGCTGGGTAAAAGTGACTAGACCAGTCTATAATCTTTTTTTCTAAGGTTCTAGATTCTATCAGGATCCCCTGTCCCAATAGTGGTAGAATTTGGCCCCTCCAAATCCCCATGGGGTAGACATGGCCTCTTTGGTGAGAAAAGAATCACCAGCTACAATGTTTCTGGTAAGATGGAGAACTATCACACCTTATTACATACTTTGCTGCTTGACCATAAGGACAATTTAGCTTTTTCATTTGTTTTGCCATATCTTTGGCCATTGCCATCTGCCCTGCTACTGAACCACAAGGACCCTTGGTTTTTGACACTCAACTTGTTGCCATACACTTAGGACCATCTGAACTTTTCACCTGCCTCTTAAACTTGCCTATATGTGTTGTCTTCTCCAATTAGAATGTGATCTTTCAGCCCCACAGTATGGTCTGGCATTTCTATTTGTATTCCCAGGACTTAGCATAAGTAAGTTTTTAATAAATGCTTTTCCATTCCATTTCAAATCTTTATTGACATTTTTGGTATAAGTGATCCTCTTTACCAGAAGATCCATGAGGTAAGTGGCAATTCTAATATTCAGTGATACTCTGATTTAATGGACACTTTTGGGATCTGAATTATACTTGCCCAATACTTGAAACTTTGTAATTAGAACAATTTCACCATCCTCTTCAAGGACAAATAGGAGTATGTTGAACAATAGAAGACTTTTTTTTAAATGCGAAGATATCAAATGGTCTATAGATGTTCCCTATTTTGTCAGCTACTCTAAAAAGAAATAAATTATCACAAGTCAATATGTTGTTATAATAAGAGCAAGGCATGTCTTAATTACATCAGTTAAGTGGGCATGATTTTGGTAGTGCTCATAAATGCCATTACATCAATCCAACTGAAACAGACCTGTTGATTTATTAAATGAGGATGAGTAAAAGAGATGTTGAAATATCTTTTATGGATTTACATATAGAATTAAACTCATGAATGGTTAAGACCAATATTATATATGAGGAAGAATAATGTTCCTGTAAAATTAATATATGTTGGAGTCTCCTAATCCTGGCCTTAAAGAGAGGAGATTGGGGTCGAGTTTGTATTCTTGTTTATTTCCTGGGTTACCATGGTCAAAGAACTCATCATCAAGTGGCCAATCTGTTGCTGGTGAATTTCTTTTTTTTAAAAGCATTTTTAAACCCTTAACTTCTGTGTATTGGCTCCTAGGTGGAAGAGTGGTAAGGGTAGGCAATGGGGGTCAAGTGACTTGCCCAGGGTCACACAGCTGGGAAGTGTCTGAGGCCAGATTTGAACCTAGGACCTCCCATCTCTAGGCCTGACTCTCAATCCACTGAGCTACCCAGCTGCCCCCTTGGTGAATTTCTTTGTGCTTAGTTAGGCTGCTCTGTAGATAGTAGAGAAATTAAAAGAAAGGGTCACCTTTTTCTTACGTCACATTGGCACCAGAATATAACTTGAAGGTTCAAAACCTTTTTTGAAAACGGAAATTGTCATAAATTTTTTAACTTACATTTTTTTCAATTAATGTAGAAACAGTTTGTGACAATTGTTATTTGACATTTTGTAATTCAGATCCTCTCCCTCCCATTTCCCTCTCCAAAGGGGTAAATAATCTGATACTATATCAGTGCTGTCATGCAATACATATTTCCATATTCCTCATGCTGTGAAAGAAGACACATACAAGAAAAAGCTAATGAAGGAAATTAATTAAAAATTCTTTGATCTACAATCAGACTCCAACAGTTCCTTCTTTGGGCTATGGAATAGCATTTTTCATGATGAGTCCCTTGAGGTTATCTTGGAACATTGTATAGCTGATAATAGTTTAGTCCTTCACAGTTGGTCATTGTATAACATTTCTGTTACTATATACAGTGTTCTCCTGGTTTTGCTCACTTCATTTTGCATCAACTCATATAAGTCTTTCCAGGTTTTTCTGACCTCATTCTGTTCATCATTTCTTATGACTGCCATGCTATTTTGATAACTATGGCGATTTATCTTGTATGGCATAAAATCATCTCTCTTTCTTACCCTATCTCTCTCCATTACTCCCTCCCTCTTTTCTTCTTTGCTTTATATCTTCATTTGTTCCTCCCTCCCTCCTTTCCTTCTTTCCTTCTTTCTTTCTTTCCTTCTTTCCTTCTTCCTTCCTTCCTTCCATCTTCTCTTATATATTCATTTAGGAAACAATATTGTAATCTTTATACTAATTTTTTTCTAAGACTGCCTTATGTGAACTATAAATAAACAGACTATATAACCATAGGGCAAGAATCTAATTCAGGTCAGAAACCTTTCATTGTTTTTCATCTTATTTCTCTATTTAATTTAGGTTTTTCTACTTATGAGAGCTGAAATAGGTGATACATAAAGTCACAAGTAACAATGCTGAGGTTTTTAGAGATTCACTATTATTATTTTTTATTATTGCCAATGATATTATTTAAAAATTATTAATAACATGTAGGCATATTAGCTAATTTTCCTCTTTTGCAGAAAAAATTATTAAAATTACATTAAAATTATGTAACCTGTGACCCAGTAGTTCTGGGATCACACAAAATGGCTTCAATTTTGTGAACTTCTTAAAAAACACCTCTTTGGCTCATTTTGCCCATTCCCAGAGTTTCCTCTGAGAATTTCAGAATATAGCTTTTGTGTAGGAATTGACAGATGTAGGCAAAAGGGTACTGATTCTTGAAAAAACATTTGAGCTCACTATCAAATACAGGGTAGGCTTTATTTTGCCCTATAGTCAGAATGCAAAAAATAAAATAAAAAAATCCACAAAAGACTCACAGGTGTCCATAAGCAATACAAAGAAACACAAAATTCTCAAGTCCATAACCCTTGAGACACTCCTTTCCTTTCTTTTGAGTCCCCCCCCCCCTTTTTCCCCCAACCAATGGACCTTTGCTGTCCTTTAGACTTATAGTACTGAGGTTGCTTGGAAAGCATTACTTTCCATTCAGTTGACAAGCAACTCATGGTAGGAGAGGAGAACAAAAGGCTGGTTTTGCTCAGTTCCTTTGAGTTTAGGGATGCTCAGGCCTCAGCCCAGCAACTCCTGCTTTTCCTATAGAAGACTGAGATGTTCAGGAACTCTCACCCATTATTCAGGTGATTCCCCTTTTCACAGCTATCATCAAGATTCTCCAACTCTTATCAACCATTCTACCACTGCCTCATGACTCTTTCCATCTCTTGGTCTGGGAAGCTTTGCCATACTCTCTCTATAGCTGCCCTCTTTGAGATTGGAGTTGAGGTGGGGATGTAACCTATAGAAGGAGGAAGGTTTTGACCTTTTAGGGATGTAGGCTACCCTCTATGTTCAGCTTTTCTCTGATTTGATTGCTTCTAGTTAGTGCTTAGCCATGTACTTCTCTTCAGAACTCAGCTCTTTTTCCTAAGTGAGTGGTTCAGTCTACAATATTCTGAGCCAGTTAAAGCTTCCCCTTTGGGGAAATTTAAATATCTCATGGAATGTACAACCTATCAAGAAGATATGATCAAAGTTCTTCACCAATTAATCCTTGTGGCTGTGAGACGTAATCATTTCTTGAGGATGGACCTACCTCTTTACAAGTTACAACTAGAATCCTTCCTACCTCATGAAAGTTCCAAACAATATCTTTATCCTTATCAAGTCCTAATAGAGTTGACTAGGTTATCTTTATTGACACTTTTACATTTAAATTCATAAATAAATAGGCTTCAATTTAATTATTTATTTCAACCAGTGTTTATAGAGTGTCGTTCAGTCATTCAGTGGTGCCTTCTGTACTCTATGTAACCCCAATTGGGGTTTTCTTTGCAAAGATACTGGAGTAGTTTGTCATTTCCGTCTCCAGTTCATTTTACCTAGGAGGAAATTGAGGCAAGCAGGGTTAAGTGACTTGCCCAGGGTCACACAAGTATCTGAGGTCACATTTATTTGAACTTGGATCTTCCTGACTTCAAGCCTGGCACTCTAGCCATTATACCACTGAGAGTACATGTACTATAAGACCTCTTCATTGCCATTTTTCTTTAGGGTTCAAAGAAAGGGGTCTGGAATTATCAAATGGGGAAAATATAGATTTTCCCATCCTTTAATAATCTCTATTTTAATCATTCAAAAATTAAGCACTTAAAACTACTTACAAATGATATTCATGAAAACACTGCAGCTGAGGAAATTCAGGAAATTCACAGCTAAACTGAAGTTTTCTTGACTCCTGGGATTGTGTTGGCTCTGTGTATTTTTTTTTAGGCTGTGAGTTACACAGTATCAGCCTGAACTTGGAATTTCCTGGCTTTTGCCATTAAACCCTTTACAGTATTTGAACAAAGGGTGTGTGTGGATTGGAGGGGGGTGGTAAGGAAGGGGGGTATTGTTTGTATAGCATAGGATAAGGGACTAGGAGAGGCTGGTGAAAAAGCTGGGCCTGAATGTTGGACCTGTGTGACCATTTTATATTAAACAACAACAATACTGCCCCTTTTTATGAGGATAAGAAAAAAAAATCAGACCAATTACAGACTACAGTTTAAGACATGAGCTCAGGTACTTCCTGTTAATTAGGAATCCTTCTTTCACTGCCTGTTATCTAAAAACCACAGAGTGGTAGCATATTGAGAAGTCATATCTGATCTAGCCTTAAAATTGAACAAGAACTCTGGCCAGAGAAATGGCAATGAAGGGGAATTAGAGACTCAGCCATAGAATGCCTGAACTTGAGAACCGGAAGGGTCCTTAGGAACTGTGACGGACTTTCTCACCTCTGCCTGTCTACAGAGCTGTCCAGACAATTCTGTCTTATGCTCTCATTTTTCAGAAATAAACTTGCCCTACTTCATGGAGGACTCTATAGGAGTTGATTGGGCACTCAAGACCCATAGTTGGGAAAGGGAGTCGCTGGCTTTTTCTTTCTCTTGGATGATGATGATGATGATGATAATGATAACAATAACAACAATGCTGAAATTTATTTAGCATTTTAAGATTTGCCAAGTGTTCCACATATAGTATCTCATTTGATCTTCACAACAATCTTGTGAGGTAGATGCTGTTATTTCCCCCATTTTATAGAGAAGCAACCTATGAATGGAAAAGGTTATGTCACTTGTCCATGGTCAATAGAGTTAGTAAGGATTGGAAACAGGATTTGCACCTGGGCCATCCTGAATTTAAGTATGGCACCCGATCTACTGTACTATACTTCCTCTCAATATATGGATCCAGAGGATATTCCACACTAGAACTGGTGGAATTTTCTGGACAGATTTAGCATTTTGAAACCATTATGAGACTTCCCATATCATTAGTTCAGTTATTCGAGGACTGCAGGGAAAGAGTCTAATCTATGACAAATGTTTATTCCTATTACTCACGAATCTCACTATTTTCTGATAGAGGATCGATTTTTGGTTTCCTTGGAATGAAAAAGAACCCTTTTTGGGGGAATTATTCTGGAACTGATGGTATTAAACAAAGGAGAGTTGAAGTCTTAGAATGGCAGTAGAATGAAGAAAATGAAGACAAGGAGTCTGCTTCATACAGCCTCTCTCTAGTCCTTGCTGTTGAACCCAGCTCAGTTCAATGACCATTCCATACATGAGATTATTGATTTAGAATTAGAAGGGGCTTTAGAAATAATTTAGTTCAACCCACTCATTTCACGTGGAAATGCCAGCAAATATTGATAGCCACTCACCCTATTCTATTCAGGGGAAGGAGGGAGAGGGATCAAAACTAAAACAATCCAAAAGGTCTAGGGCTTGGGGAGTTCATGTTAGTCTAGTGGTTTGAGCATACCTCTCTGGATGGAAGTGTTGAATAAGTATCATGTTCTCTATGGTTCTCAAAAAATCAGTGATTTTCTTTCCCTTAGTTCTACCTGTCTTTGCAAGTCAGTTTAGATTCATCCATTGTTAAAGGTTATGAGGTTTTATGAATTTATCCAGTCAGAATTCATCTCTTGATTCTTACCCTCAATGGGAAATTTTGCCTCCATCTTGAATTTTGCTAAATATCTGTGATATCTAGACATACAATCTTGACATGATCAGGCTGGCTCTTCACATAAATATCCACATTTAAATCTGCATGTAATTGTTTTTCCTTTTAGTATAGACTTGATAAAACAATACATAATAAAGCACCTACTAAGTAGCTATGAGTCTGCTATTCTTCAGGATCCCAGAAGACTCCTAGTCTAGGTTCAATCTGGACACAGAAGCTGAAGGAAATACAATTTGAGTTCATTTAGTTCCTTGGTCCCGACTGTTCAATAACTGGCAGAAACCCTGACCACTTTTGGCCCTGGATAGCTTAGTGAGGAGGGAGCAGGAAGAATAGTCAGCAGCCAACAAAATGCTCCCAAACAGCCATTATTTCTCTCTCTGATGTTGGGCAAGGCATCCTTCTGCTTTTGCTGCATCTCATCATTTTTTGTTGTTTTGACTCAAACACATCCATAGTGGTTTGAGTTGCATGGTAAGTGAGGGGAAGACAGAGCTAAAGGGCTACTTCAAAGTGGAAAAGCAAGGTCTAGAGTGTGGTTGGAACAGCTTACCCTGGGGCACACAATAAACAACAGAGCTTAGGTCACTGATGATTATAGAGCCTCGTCACACTGTACCAGACTTCCCAAGTAGAATGGGAGGATGAGAACAGTTTGTTCTAATGTCCACGAAGGTGGCTTAGAGCTTGGTCTGACATTGAAGATGTCAAGGTCATCCATTGCATCCCAGGCCATCACAGTTGTCCTGACTTTCGTCTTGCCACTGGACTTGAATGACTCTGGAAGAAAACGTGAGGCTGAGGACTTTGTGCAACTCTGTGCAACAGTTCACAACAAAGTCAAGATATTACCCATCATCCATAATTTTATCCCAATGTCATGATGTCATTGGTCCTCTTCTAAAATGAAGGATGAACAATAACCACACTTCTCAGGAGTACCTTTTCTAGTTCAGTTAATCAGTTAGTTAACAAGATGTTATTAAGCACCTACTCTGTTGGCACTAGAAGTTAAAAAGATGAAAATGAAACAGTCCCTGTTTTCAAAGAGTTTGCATTCTTTTGAGGAAGATATGCCCATATGTAACAATAGAGAGAATAATTACAGAATCGATATGAACTAGTTTTGAGAGGGAAGGCAATAGGTGCTATGTTAGCTGCATATTTAAGGGAACAGACCAGCATTACAAAGGCATGGAGACAGGATGTGGAGAGTTAGGTGTGAAAAATAGGCTAGATTACAGAGTCCTGGGAAGGGGAATCTTGTATTTAAAATCCAAATAACATTGACATTCAATAAGCCATGAGGAGTGAGTGTCATGATGGCCGTTGTCTCTTATTCTACTAGATTCTAGTCTTGATGACCTTCATTTGCTATGCTATCGACTTCAATATTTGGTTTTATCCATTATAGTAGGAAAACAGTGCAAAGGGGCTTCAAGGCTTTCTTCTTTATCAACTGAACTTCTGATTCTCCCAATAAGTAAATCAATACTTGGGAATGAGGTAGGCCTTTTGATGTTGAATTAACTGGATACTATTTCATACAACTATTTTAGGGCATCAAGAGTCCTCAAATAATTCTTTTAAATTTATAACTTTTTGTCAAATGATGCCTTCTCTAATGGAGAGATGGAAAGGAGGAATAGAGTTAATGGGCTATGTTAATGTTAACACAAATAAATAACTAAACTTGAACAATTCTATTACTGAGTAGTCAATGCTTTGAAAAAAAACCCTGATTTGTATGTCTTAGTTGTGGATCATAAAGACTTTCTCTATTTTGAATCTTATGTAAAATGGATTTATACCAGCCAAAGAGTTGAAAGGAAGGGAATGCTTTTTGATGCAGTGGCTTGAAATTGATGCCAATCCTTTTGCCAAGACTTAAAGGAAAAGGCTGATTGAAGGTAAAGTTCAGTTCAGATTGATGTTTGCAAAATGTTCATGACTATATAATTACATTTGCAAAGACTTTGATCATATAAACTCCTCAGTCTGGAATTTGAAACCCTCTACTCTCTGGCTCCCACCTACCTATTCAATCTGATTTCTTATTACTTCTCTTCAGCTCTTCCTCATATACAACGTGCCATTTCTTCCCTCCATGCCTTCACAGAAATGATGTACTATGTCAGCCCCATGTCATATATTGCTCCCTCAGCCTTGTGTCATAGCACCCTTAGTTTCCATCAAGGCACAATTCAGGTGTCACCTCCTATCCCAGCCCCTTTCTGATTCTTCCTGTTATTATCTATTTTTCCCTCTTATTAATATTTATTTACCTTGACTTTACTTACTTGGATTCATGTTGTATTCTTTTTCATATTTGCCCTGGCATCCTTAGAGATGAATATAGCACCTTATACACAATAGGCACTTAATACATTTTTGCTAAATGGAATTGAATCATTTATGTTGGTTTGGTCATATTGGAAGGAAAAAGAGACCTTGTGGATTCTTTTATCTGGGCCTTCCACTGAAATATGCTTTCATTAAGACTGAATTTGTAATTGAATTATTGGTTTTATGAGTCATATATAGGTCAGCAATATTGTCCACCCTATATATCCCTATAGGAGAATCATGGAAGGTGCAAATGTTGTCATGTGAATATCAAGGATTCTCTTCCTGTTTCCCCAGGACCCATTTTATTTCATCTAAACATGTTTCATATATATTTTATATTTATTTATTTTTTTAATATATATTTTTTAGAAAACTTCATGCCTTGAAGAGTCAAGTATAGGATATACAACTATATAGCTCCAAATATATCCATTTTGGTGGTTATCTTTTGGAATTGTATACTTTAGTTTTTGCTTATAGAGATCAAAACAATTTTTCACCATTCTTATTGCTGAGATAGAAACAATCTTGAATGTAGAAGCACCATATGGACAATTGCATAGTCTACTTTACTTTCTAAATTCTGAAGGGGAGGAAATTTGAACCTACAATTTCCTCCATGTAAGGAGCTCCCAATTTATAAACTCTCTTATTCTGGGCAGATCAGCTACTCATTGGTTCATCAATAAGAGAAAAAATTGGAAATTTCACTTAATCAGAGTACTTAGGGGATGGAATGTTCTAGTTAATGATATTAACAATATAGAGCAAAATAACTCAGTGTAAATAGAGTGGGGTCTTGCAGGGAGGGGACAAGGGAAGAAGAGATTTCTCAATTGATCTGTAAAAAAGAGGCTGAACACCTTTTGACTGGATGATGGCTTGGTGACTCTTTCTCTAAATAATATTAATATGAATCATGAACTCTTGGAAAGTTCTGTTGCTGACTCAAAGCCAAGTTAACAAGTGATATTATTCTTCATGCAGGACTCAACTTGATGTGGAATCTTGGGTATTGCTCTGATGGTACCAAGCCAAGAGTTTTATTTGTTTTTGTTTTTGGGTAGAGATCTTAACCCTGCAAAATTGTGATATGCAAACATTGTAATATAGGTGCCATGTGTTAGAAATTTCCACTAGAAAGGCTGGAAAAATACAGCCTAAAATCACACATTGCTTAGTGGCATTTCAACTCTTTACCCAAGGCCTTGTCTGTGCAGCTCAGGGTACCCTTTGAACTCAGTGCCCTTCCCATTTGATTGTTTGTCCTTTGTTTCTTTGTGTTCAAAGTATGGGAACTCTCAAGTGACTCATCAAAACATAGAATTTCAGAACTAGAAGGAACTTCAGAGATCACCTAGTTCAATACTCCCTTTTTACAGATAATGAAACTGAGGTTTGGAGAGGCCAGCTGATTTATTCAGGGTTACCCAGCTCGTTATTAGCAAAACTAGAAGTAGAACCTAGGTCTCCCAACTTTAAGTCTAGAGTTATTTACCTTGTAAATGGCCCCAGGTAGGACATATATGTTTCTGGGAATTGTAACAAGTATAAAATTTCATTCATTCATCCATTCAACATTTCCTGCTCATTAGGCACTCTAGAGATTGGCAGGGCAGGTCTCAGCAATATTGTGAAGCTGGTAAAGTTTGCTTTGGGCATCTTCCATCTCTTTCTGGGCCTTTTTCTCTCCTTTTGGAAGCTGCCTTTTTCTCCTAAACTACCCTGGTTGGTCCTCTTATACTATTTAATAACTGTTCAGATTCCCCCAATGAATGTGATATCTTTTGCTCTCTCCTACATCAAAACTTCCCAGTCCTTTGTCTCCTGTGTTTGCTGAGTAATGGTTTGCTGATCTCTCGATACATTAATTTATTCTGCAGCATCATGTGTGTTACTCCTTCAAAGGGCATTTGTCCTTTACCAGGGGACAATGTTTTTAATCTCTGATGATGTAATTTCAGAAATTGAGGCAATCAGGGAAAGAGATTCTTGGTTAGGGAGTTTTTCATTGGTGCCCTCCAAGTTACACTTAAGAAAGTAACTGCTTTCTTTGCCTGGCAAAGGGCAGTCTCAGAGCTGAGCATCAATCTTCTTGTCTACTGGGATCCTTCCGAAGACTAGATCCAGAACCTCAGCACCGTTATAAGAGCGTGTGTGAACATTTGGGCCTGAGGCTGGTCATAAGACTGTTGTGAAAATGCCTTTTTTTGCTCTTCAAGACTTTTATCTGGAAAAGGCTCCTACCTTAAGGAAAAGAGAGTCTCCTCTTCACTCCACTCCTCCCTCACTTCCTCTCCCTTCTTTGTTTTGCTGGATGCTGTCCTGTGTTTAACCATCTTTGTGCCCTTGTTTGCCAGTAATTGCTTAACTGGTCTAATGACTTCTCTTTCCACAACTGTGACCGATCTGGGAAGGTGATGATTAAAGTTTCTGAGGCTCCTGTTGGGGAAGGTGACTTCATTTGACCTTAACAGTATCATATCCCCTGGAGGACACAGTGAATCTAAAGGGTTCGTCAATTGATCTGTTCCTTTTGCCATGGAGTCTGCTTTGTGCTCAGGGGTTGCCCTTGATCAAAGATATTCCTAGGGAGGAATTTTCCGGAGTTGCTGGTAATATGCACCAACCAGGTAACCAAGGGCTTATAACCCAATGGGTTTAAATGCTTTTTGTCTTTTTGTGCATACAACTCTCCCAGGTATCCTTACTCCCATTATTGTTCACCTTACGCTATCATCACCCAGAAAGCCTGAGTGCTTCTTGAGACAGGAAAAAATGCTTAGCAAATTTTTTGATGATGATGGTGACCAGTAGCAATGGGAAATTTTACTAGGTGCAATCTAAATAGTACTATTACCAAAAAAAAGTGCAAATGAGACAATAAACTGGGTATTGGATTAACATTTATTTTTTTCTTATCTGCTAAGGCAAGAAAGTACTACTACAGAATGTAAACATCTCAAAGGCTGGACTCCTTTATTTTTTTGTTCTTATCCTCAGTGAGGAAAGACCTAGATGAGTTTGTCAAGGGTTGGGAAGGGGAGAGGTATATAAAGGTATATAAAGGAGCCTGAGCAGAAATCTAGGTATGAAGCTTCTGAGGCAGAGTGGGGAGGAGCATTTCCTGGAAGGGATGAGAGGTAGAAAGGAGAGATAGGAAGGGAAGGCAATCAAAAGAAACTAGTCCTACTTTAGTTTTACTTAGAGCTTATCTTGGCTACTCCATTGAGAAAGTGAAGCAATGAGGGAGATGGGTCTGATTCAGAAGCCACCACTCATATTTATCATAGTGGAGGCATGTTCCGTGGTCTCCCTATGAGGAAGAAATGGTACAAAAGTCAGTTCATAGAAGTGGGGAGCTTAGAAGAACTATAACTAGCCATTTTGTCCCTTGGAGACATAGACCACAAAATGTTCCTGGGATAAGTAGCAGAAAAATAGTACCCTCAAATCAATATTTTGAGAGAGTCATTTGGAGATGAACATATCTTAGGGCAGTGATGGCAAAGCTATGACATGCGTGTCAGCACTGACACAGGTAGTCATTTTTGATGACACACGGCCGCATGTGGTGGCATTTAGAGAAGTATGGGGGCCGCATGCCAAGGAAGAAACATTTGCTGTAGTGCAGTGTAGACACTCTGTGCCCTATAGATGACAATTCTACCTATATTAATTTACCTATTTTGGTTTAATAGACACAGTTATATATTATAATTATACATTTTTATTATTTAAACTATAAATATTATGAAATTATGTTTTTTTCCCTCAAAGTGACACACTACCCGAGTTATGCTCGTTTTTTTTGGTGAATTTTGACACACCAAGCTCAAAAGGCTGCCCATCACTGTCTTAGGGAGAGGTCTTGTAGACAGTGCCCCATGGCCCCATGGGGGTGAGTTGTAATGCAAAGGAATCAAGATACTAAGGCTGTTGTCGAGGGGTCAAAGTAGGACCACACCAGAAAGAAGTTTATCCAGGGGAAGACAAATGGCAGAAAGTCACCATCTGGTAGTTTACAATTTTAATGAATTCCTCTCAAAAAGGTGCTAAGCTCAATTTTTTCTACCTGCCAAAGAAGTACAGGTTATCAGTTTTGGTGCCTTGGGGGCACAGTCTCTGTCTTCCTGCCCTATGGAGCAAGGAGGTATAAAGAAGTAGGAGCAATGGCTTCTGCCCTTAGGTACAGAGTTAACTGGTTGGGAGACAGACCACGGACAGCGTGCCCCAGCTGTAAAAGCACATTCGCAGAACACCAAAAAGCAAGCTAATATGGCATTTAGGTGCTGATTGATCAAGTGACTGTCTATCTATCTACACATACCTATATATCTAGCTGATTTCTAAAGTTGCTTATAAAAGCAGCAGCAACAAAAATGAATGCATGAATCCTAGATATTTATTGTTTAGATATTTTAAAAAAGTGATAAAGTTCAATAATTATCTTTAGTTGTACCAGTCGCCTGGGGGCATATCTTGTAGTGAATCCAGTCATGTAATGGCCATGGTAACATAATTGTGGGAGATTTTCCCACAAGTGTGGAAAGCCAATATACATACACATGTATGTATGTATATTTGTGTGTGTATCTTTAAAGTTTACAAACCACGTTCCGCCTGCTTGAATTGCTGTGGGATATCTGACAAGGATGGAACTGAGGGCAATTATTCTAATTTTCTTCATGAAATGCCCTACCCTCTAAAGAACACTTTGTTCTTCAGGGCTCCCAGGCATTAAATTTAGAGTGTGCCATGGGATGAAACAGAATAACTTAAAAAAATAAGTATTTTGTTGATACTTATTTTATACTCACTTTTCAATGACTCCTTCCCCTACTCCTCCTCCAACCAAAAAAAAAAAATGGAACCTCCCTTGTGATAAAAATAATAGAGTTAAGCAAAACAGGTCCACACATTGGTCAAGCCTGACAACAGATGTGTCCTTCTGCACCAGTAGGTCACCACCTCTGCTTGAGAGGAGTGAGGCAGACTTCATTCACCAAGAGTTGGCTGATATGTTTAATTCCCATGTGGCGTAAGTTCTGATATGTTTCAATGCTTCTTTTGCTTTATGCTATTATGGTCATTGTAGACATACATACATACATGTCTGTGTGTAGATATAGCTATATATCATATATGAATATAAATAAATAAAATATATGTATATATAATATGTGTATATATATATATGTATGGTCCACATATAAATATATATGTGTGTATGTATAACTATATATAACTTTATATATATACATATATTATATCTATATATTATTCTATAATGTTATATATATATATAATTATAGAATAATCTATATATCACAGATTTTATATATATATATATATATATATATTATCTGTGATTTTTCAGATTGGGAACTCTCAGGAAAAACTTCTATGATGACCAGCAGGACCCTCTCTACTTTGTACCTTCTCATTTAGGAGGGTTAACTGGGCTACTGAGTGATTAAGTGACTTGTCCAAAGACATCTAGTCAGTATACGAGGAGAGACTTGCACCCCAGGCCTTCCCACCTCTAAGTCCACTCAAATCATTATGTGGACTTCCCACTCTTTCATGTGGCCTCTCCAGAAATAAGATTACATAGATCAAATAACAAAAATTTGACTTTTAATAATTCCTAAGAGAGTGTTATTTAACATTAATAATTTTTAGAGAAGCAGTCAGAAGACCCGAGTGGACACCCTGGTTCTGTTACTTACCTGTTATTTGCTTTGTGCTAACTGCAAAAAACCAAAACCAAAACCAAAACCGCTTAACTTTGGGTCACTTCATGTTCTTTGGCTTCCATTTTCTCAGTTGTAAAACAAGAAGGTTGGATTTCTAGCTGGTTTCTAAATTTGCTTACAGCAGCAGCAACGAAGAATAAATGAATGAATCCTAGGTATTTATTAAGTATTTAGATACTAAAAAAAAAGCGATAAAGTTCAATAATTATCTTTAGTTGTACTAGGTCGCCTGGGGGCATATCTTGTAGTGAGTTCAGTCATGCAAAGACCTTGGCAACAAATTATGGGAGATTCTTCCACAAGTGTAGAAGGTCAGTTGACGATATAACTCTAAAGTAATATTCTTTCAGGCCACCTGGATTTGCCGTTTTCTTCTGACACAGAGATTAGTCAGACTTTTCATATATGCTCAGCAATAACCAACCATCTTGCAGGAAAAGTAAGAGGAAGGCCTTAGACTTGAACGAAATCTTCCTTTACCAGCCTTTACTACTATGCAGACAGTGTTTTCCTTTCCTAATGCCTCCTGGATTGCCAGTGATGTCACCTGTGGTCCTTTTTTCATGTTCTCAGTCCACAATGCAACAGGAATTGCCAGGAAGAGAAGGTCAGTGTGTTTATTTTGCAAGAGAATGGCAGGGTGGGTTCAGGAAAGGACTTGGAAGGGACTAGGGGAAAGGAGAGTTGAGCTTTTACCTGGAGAATAGGGCATCCTTGAGGCTGTCTTAGAACAAGCTATATATAGAAAAAACCAACTGCAAGAGGTGGAATTTGATTTCCGTTTATCTGTGAAGTGTCACACTAATCTTATCTGTTTTGTAGGTGAGTGAAAAGTGTTACTGAAATAAATATTTGCTTCAGATGTGGTTTTGCAGAGCTCAGTTGCCTTGCACGCATCTATTTCTTTCAATATCCTGGCTCTGTGCAAAGATACCATTCCCCTTAGTTTAAGTAGTTGAGGATGGAAGGGTAGTGAATACAGATTGTTCATTCATGAATGAATAAAAATGCATTTAGTAAGAGCTTACTATATTTTAGGGACTGTGTGAAGCACACACACACACACAAAGAGAGAGAGAGAGAGAGAGAGAGAGAGAGAGAGAGAGAGAGAGAGAGAGAGAGAGAGAGACTGAGACTGTCCATGACCTCAAGTGGCTTACATTCCAAGGAAATATTGGAGGAGAAATAATGCATATAGGACTATGCTATCTAGGAAAGGATGGTTTCGGTCAAGGAAGATACAGGGAAGATGGGTAAATGCAAAGACCAGTTGACTGACATATCCTTTCCAGAAGAGAAGGTAGTGTTGATTTGATTGCTTTTCTTAGAACAAGAAGTGGAAAAGTTGGGGTGTTAGACTTTGGGAAGTAGCCCATATATACTTGTCAGAAAAGAATTGAATTGAGATTGTCAAGTTCTGTACATGGGAAGAAAGTTAACAGAGTCAGTCTGAGACCAGCTTGATATAGCGATCCCCCATCAATCATTCATCAGTGTTATGAGCATTTATTACTGTACCTCTCTATTGGCACTTACATCTTATTTTATAGATACCTTTTCATCTTCTCACAGATGATGCTGTGTGTATTTGTGGGAGGGTGTGCCACAGATTTGGGGATCATTAAAAATGCTCCCTGCTAATTGCTAATCATATTTACTGGCTCACTATTAGTGGGAAACACAGGCAATGGCTTATTATCTATAGTGTTAAGCATGGGTACCTGTGGAGTATCTTCATAGAAGAACTAAAGCTCTTAGTCACCTTATGGGGATCCAAAATATCACTGTGCATTCAAATTAGGGGAGTAGTCCCAAAGAGTATTACTCATTCCTATGCCACCATTGTTTCAGCTGATATTGGTACCGCCATTTCTCATTTGTGTAACTCCCATTTTCAAAAATAGTTGATTTGTGAATGTGGTAATACAATAATAACTCATGAATGAGGAGAATAAGAGTTTGTAGTCTAGATAGGCAGGAAGCTAACAGCATAGTATAAATAACACTAAAATTTTTGGTCTGAAGTCCTGAATTCTAGACCATACTCTGCTACTAACTAGCTACGTGTTATTGGGTAATTTGGGACTTTGGTGTCCTCATCTCTAGAATGAGAAGCAAGGAGTCAATTTAAGCTCAGTGGCTCAGTTATTGGCTCCATGAGGCAGA
Organism: Gracilinanus agilis; assembly: GCF_016433145.1. Lineage (NCBI taxonomy): Eukaryota > Metazoa > Chordata > Mammalia > Didelphimorphia > Didelphidae > Gracilinanus > Gracilinanus agilis. The sequence goes on along the minus strand of NC_058134.1, from coordinate 90,893,932 downwards.
TTGCTGGAGGAGGAACACAAAGTCTTGGATTAAAACCAAGGCGCAGTCATCTCAGAACATACCTGTTGATGGATGGATTGATTGTGGTTGTTGAGGGCTGCAACTAGAATTTTGCAAGACAGTGCCTAATTGGGAGAATCTCAGCTCCAAACACATACCTGGAAGCCTGAATTCTTTTGCAGATTATTTTAAGGAGATACACAATATCCATGGCACCACTGTTGCTGGAGCCTGAACATTTTTCTCCATTGATAGTCCTTGGAGCACAATAATGTCATTCTTTTGCTTGGCTCCTTCAATCTGGGTGAACAGGATAATAGATTCAGAAGTGGAAGGAACTTAAAAGGTAATCTAGTCCAGATTGATCAAATGAGATAATATTTGCAAAGTGCTTAACACAGTGCCTGGCACATAGTAGGTGCTATAAAAATTCTCTTTCCCTTTCTCTTTTCAAAACCTTCCTTTTCCTTATGGTATACTACCTGACGAAAACTCTTTTCATAGCCATAGGCTTCATTATAAAGGAAAAAGAGAGGCAACACTGGACTAGGACTCAGTAGACCCGGGTACTTTAATCGTATTTATGTGCGAACCTTCGGCAAACCTCAAATGAATGTCACTTTGTGCCTTGTCTTTCCCATCTATAAAATGGGGATCTAGTACATCTTTTTTGTCCATCAAAAATCTTGAAAACATTAGTTAGAATGAAAGATTCTCTGAATTCTACTGTTAATCATGTTCTGAACTATACCTAATAGTGATCTAGGCTTTCCTATATATAAAAGCCTGAGGTAAAATGGTGGCAGGAGACTCCAGGACCACTCAGTCTTTATCTTGATTCTTGCTTGTTTTTCTTCTCAGCTCTCTAAACTTGATCCCCTTGTCATGCATATATATGCATACATATACATATATATGTTCTTATATATTTTTTGAGGTGGTGATTACCCAGGAAGGAAGGAATCACTATTAAGTACAGTTTAAATCCTGGTCCCCACTGGAGTTTGGAGACTCCTCCATTCCAACAAATACTTTCAACCATTTTGACACAGATAGGAAAAAGTCTGAGGAATTTCCCCAAAATATAAGTACATCAATTTCCCTTGCCAAGCCCAGAGCAGCCAGTTGAATAACCCTTTAATCATGGTTGCTTTTCAACACATAAACACTGATTTCCCAATTGAAATAATTGAGACTAAACCTAAAACACAACAAACAGCCTTCTTGTTTTTGAGGGTGCAACAGTAACACATCAAATTACCCCTTTTCCCTTTCCTCTGTTTCTTCCATCATCCTATAAATGAAATAAATAGCATTCAGTCACTACAACTCTGCTTATTATCTCATGAGACCCTTTGGGCAGCTACTTTAGTGTTTTCCTTTGGGGCCATTTTGGAATATGGATGCACTACCAAGAGTATAAAAATGTGCTTACTTCCTGGAAGTGCCCCTAGTGCTTTCAGAATATCAGTATGTCTAGTTCAGAACTTACTCACACACCGTATTATTCAATGGTATCAAGCCCAAGAGGCTTAATGTATTTACACAAGGGAAAATTCTTTTACATGGTGTTCAAAGTCCAATTTAAAAATTCATTCATTTTCTTTCTTGCCTGTAGGTTTTAGTAAAAACTCATTTAGAAAATATCATGAAAGATGATGACAGAAAAATTTAAGAACTTCATTTTTTGATTAGATGACCCTTTCCTACCTCTTTGCAGGCTTCTCTGGGCCTGCCTTCTTAGGTCTTCCTTCCTAGGGAAAAAAATTATATGAGAGAGCAAAGAAAGACATAAAGGAAAGGCGTGGGATTTTCTATTTCTCTTTTCCACTTTAGGACTAGTGATTGAAATTGTAATGATGTAAGAAGAATCTGAAAAAATGTGGCTTGAGAGTTTCTGAGTGGTTTTTCTCCAAAGGCTGTCATGGTGGGGGCATTTCCAGTATAACTTCAGGGCCATTGTAGTGAGGATTGATTAGCATGATGGGGAAAATCAAGAAGTGACTTTTTAAAAAAATGCATGAACATAGGGTCAAGATTAAGAGGGAAGTTAAGAAAAACATTAAGAGATAAAAGGCAGGTAGGTAGTCCAATGGATAGAGAACTAGGTCTGGACATGAGAGGTTCTGGGTTAAAATCTGACTTCAGAAACATCTTAGCTGTATGACCCTGGACAAGTCATTTAATCCCAATTGCCTAGCCTTTACCACCCTTTTCTGCCTTGGAATAACATTGATACTTAGTACTGATCATAAGACAGACAGTAAAGATTTTTAAAAAAGAACTTAAACTCAAGTTTTGAGTGGGATCAATCCCTCAGAAGTTTGGTGTAGGGTGATGTATGTTGTCTATTCCTCTCCATGCTTGCTTCCTAAAACATTTCTGGAGTGAAATCATGTTCAAGTCAGTATTTGGAATAGCCTTGGTGGAGAAGAGAACAAGGTATAACCTATGGTATGTGTGTAGATGTAAGATATCTTATTTTCTCTCCTTCGTGATGAGAGATTTTTGAATAGTTTGACTCTGGATGAGAATCAGATATTCTTTTAAAATTCCTCTTCTCAGCTCTTTATAGATGCTAGAATAATTTTCTCCTCTTACCTGTTGCCTTTCTGAGTAACTGCCCAGGTACACAGGTAACCCAGAGACCCATAGAGCACAGAACCCAAAGCAGTGGTCTCACATCATCATACCCTGGAGATAGCTCCGATTACACCACTGAGGGACAAAGTCAGGGATCCACAGTGAGATTATTGAAGCTCTAAGTTATCCCTCCAACCACTGGCATCATATTGGTGAGTGTGTGCTCAACACCAGCTAACCCTGGCAGGGGATTAAGTCATATTTCTTCATCAGCCCAGTCTCTAGCCAGAATAGATATCAAGGCATCTGCTTTTACTTGGGAGGGGGGTGGGGGGGAAAGTTGGGGAATTCACAGGGACTTAAATCGTATGCTTGTCTCATTCTTCTAACAGGAGACCATTCTTTGGTTTTTCTCATTTTTTGTGTGTATTTTCTTCTCCTTTGTACCTTATCTCCTCCCAATTGGTATGCCATTTCATACCCTGTGTGGCATCCTCATCATGCCATTATAATCGTTCTTCTCCTAAGGGATAGCAGGCTGAATATGCTCACTAAATACAATCCCCTAAAGGATCACTCAGAATAAAATATTTATGCAACTCCCATGTCACTTGGGCCCTGGTCCCTGCCATAAGAGGCTGGGTTCCCTTGGGGGCTTCTTTCAAAAAATAACCTCTATAGCTCATTTTGCCTTCACATATGACTTTCTCTAGGAACATCAAAATTTGGCTTGTTCCACTTCCCCAAAGATCTCTAAGTTCCCTTAAAAGTACTTAGGCCAGTCAAAGATAGTGAATGGATTTTATTTAACCCAACATAAAAATTTAGACCAGATGTCAACCTGAGCTATCTGACAGTCCTCCCTTTTCCAACTTCTCCTGTTTCTGGAGGGCATCAAGCAAACCTTTCCTTTGATGGGTCCCACTTTCTCAGGTCTGGATCGTGTCCTGGTGCCTGTGACTCCCTGCGGGACTGATTCTTCTTGCGTTTTATGACTATGCAGATAGTGTAGCTTTGAGACCTTTTTCCAGTTCTGAATGAGGCTGGGCATCTTCATTTTAGAATCACAGTTTGAGAGATGAAAGAGATCTTAGTGACGTTCTGTCCATTCCACTCATGAAGCATTTGAGAGGGGTGTGCAGTTGGGATGAGAGACAATATACAGTAAGGGGCAGCTATCAGGTGTGGTTTCATGGAGAAAATTGCTTTTGAGATGGCCTTTCAAATAGGAACCATGTAGGGGAAGATCCTGGGAGGGGAGATATGTATAGAATGGGTCAATGTAGGTAAATGGACACAGCTGAGAAAGCATAAAGATTGATGATTATGTTATGTTTCAAAGTACAGTAGAGCCCCCTTATCTGTGATTTCTTTTTCCTTGGCTTCAATTATGTGTGGTCAACCCCAAAGAGGTCTTCCTGAAAAGTACAGAGGTCCACTGGGAGATGGTCCTTTCTGCTTTCAGTTTCACTTCTACTTTCCCCCACTTTCAGTTTTTAAAGTTTTTTTTTTTTGGATGGGGGAGTTTGTGGCTGCTGAGTGCTGAGTTGAGGTGCAAGAGTCAGGAGAAAGAGCACATATATTTGGGGTCAGCAGGCACATAGGCTTATATCCATTGTTTCAGCCATCCGTGGTAGGTCTTAGAACTTTCCCCTCACAGATACGGGGGCCCTTTTATATATAATTAATCTGACATGAAGTACACATGTCTCAGTGTTTAAGAAACGGCGTTCTCCAGTGAACGAATTCCTGGATTTGGAATCAGGAAGATCTAGATTCAAAGGAGAACTCAGATTTGTGTGAGCAGTATAACTATAGGCAAATCACTCCATTTCCCTGAGCCCTAGTTTCCTCATCTGTAAAACGGAGGTAATAATCTCTTTAGCATTGATTTTCCAGGATCAGTGTGAAGAACAAGTGCAATAATGTCTAGAAAGTGCTTTGTAGATTTTAAAGCACTATATAAAATGTCGTATGCCACAATTAAAGATGGAGGAGGGCACATTAGGGTACCAGAGGAGGAAAGGATGATGCAAAAGTGATGATGGAGAGGGAAGCATCTGGAGCATGGACACAGTCATGCTTGAAGTTATGTGGGCAGAAGAGGAGCTGGGCAGCTGACATTTGGATGGACATCAGGGCCAAATGTCCAGATGGGTGGTTCGTCCTAGTGACTCTTTACCCATAATGTACTCTCAGGAACAGAACGATGAAATGAGAGGGAAACCACTACCTTGATGACTGGTGGAACTGAGGCAATAGTTAAGGAAAATAGTTCAAATCTCAAGAGCCAGAACCAGGAATTGAAAAGCAATCAGCTGTAAGAGGAGAAAAAAGAATAAAAGCAGTGTGCTTAGGCTGGCTTCTTAGTTTAATGTCACCTTTGCAAGTGAGAAAAGGCTGGTACTACAATTCCTGACTGTCTGCCAGGGACTCTTCCAACTAACTGGTCTATTCTCCAGAGAACATGATTGCAAAATGGTGGCTGGCCTCTCTGCTGACATTTTTCAAGTTACATTTCTTTTCTCTGTGGCACCATGGCTGGGCTGTGTGATTTAATTGCCCTGCTATTTGTTAATTAGTCTGTGTGAAAATGCCAATACTTAAGCATGCTTGGGGAGTGGGAGGCAAGAATGTAATTTTGTGTGAAGCAGTTCCAAGCACCAAGCAGTTAGAATTTACCTGTAAGTTTGTGGTTCCAGCACTTAGATGGTCTGATTTCTCAAGCTGCAAAAGTGTTCCATTACCTTTGGGAAGTTTGACATTTTGAAACTGCCTTAAGTGTCTCTTACTCATTCAAGCAAGAGCCATGATTCGTCCTCCTGCCCAAAGGCAGTGCATTCAGTAAAACTGTGAAGGTGGCAAAGTTTGTCATATCTAGCTGACCCTTTTCTATACTCTTTCTTCATCTCTCTAGGGACCACTATGCTGCCCTTTCATGTGTTCAAGATCCTTGTTCTCTCACTCCTGGCCCAGCAAAATCTATCCTTAGGAAGGAGTCTGCTATCAGTCTTTTACACTTTAGCAAAAAGTCCTCTCCTATGGTGAAGCCTTTTCCCTCTTATTGTGAAGTGAAAGGCTTTATCTTTTAAAAGGAAAACAAACAACCCTTACCCTCCATCTTAGAAGCAATACTAAGTATTAGTTTCAAGGCAGAGGAGTAGCAAGAGCTAGGCAATGAGGGGTAAGTGACTTGCCCAGGGTCACATAGATTTGAACCCAGGCCTGGCTGTTAATCCACTGAGCCACCTAACTGCCCCCTGAAACCTTACTTTCTGTCCTAGTAATAATAACTTTAGGACAGAGGGGCAAGGGCTAGGCAAACAGGGATAAGTGACTTGCCCAGCATCACATGGTTAGGAAGAGTCTGAGGCTAGATTTGAACCCATATCCTTCCAACTCTGGGTCTGGCACTCTATCCACTGTGCTACCTAGCTGCTCTGGCTTTGTCTTTCATTGAGTTAATATTGGCCATTGATGTGTGAATCCATCCAGAAGTAATAATAACTTTATCCCTCCCCTCCCCCCACAGGCCTTTTAAAATGTCTACTCTTGTACCAAACCTCAAAATTTACCTAGTTAATATTCTAATTGGGCACCAAGAGTCCTATTCAAGAAAGCCTTAAAGAAAAAAAAAAGACCAAGAAGTTCTTAATATCCAAAAGATTGGAAATCTGATAGGGACATGACAAGTAGTACAGTGGACATTTTGGGGACAGATGACTCTGGCCATCGTTCAGCAATCAGCCCCATGCAGGCAGTCTTTGACTTGGTCTTGCATTATCAGTCTCTGTAATATCAATTAGTGCTGTTTCTCATAAAAGGTCAGAAGTGAATGAGACCTTAGAGATCATCTTGTCCAATCTCATTTTAAAGGCAAAACTGAATCACCTCCTGAGCCACTGGATCTTAGGCAGATGCTTTTGTGAGTTAGGGTCTCTAAAGTCTTCCCATCATTTCTTCTATTCCTTTTCCCCATCGAGTCTGAGGGAACTCATCATAAAGATGATAAAGAGAGCAGTAGCAGAGCCAGGACTGGCACTCAAAGAACTGCTCTCCGGCTCTGTCTTCCATGACACTGGCTAATGTTGAAGTTGTCTAACCAATGTTCAGGCCCCAAGAATTGTCACCCCCATTTTTGTAGGCAGGAAAATGGTGGACAAATCAACTGTAATCCAGGTGAAGTGTGCCTCCTTTCCCCCCTTTTCTCCCCCATTTCTCTCACCTTCCTCTTACCTTTTTATATCCCTCACCAAAGACCTTATAAGAAGCATTTCATCCTCTCATGAACATAAAATTAGAAACTGCTGGATGAATGATGGGATTCCACTCACTGTGAAGGGTATACATATGTATAAGACTTTATAACAGGTAGAATCTTCCTTTCTCAGCCCACACTCAAAAAGTTTGATCCAAAAGCCACTGCCACCATGAATAGAGCCTGCTTTGATTCCCTGTGGTCATCCCATAGTTCTTTATATTTGTCTAATGCACTTATCCTCTTCTATTGGGTGTCATAGTGCACTAAATGGCTTAGACTGTAAATTCCTTGAGGACAGGAATTTATTCAAACAGAGCATGTAGCCTAGCATCTAGCCCAGTGATTCATCATAGACCCTCAATAAATATTGGTCATCCTGAATTGTGCTTCTCAGGGTACTCCATGCCAGACTGACCTGATGGGGGCTTACCCTCATGTCTTATGATCCCATCATTTTCCTTCTACTCTTTTTTACTTGGATATACTCATGCTTTCCTTTGTATTTCTCCTAAAGTGGAGTCCCGCCTTGTTCCACTCCTCTCCTCCTCTCCTCCCTCCCCTCCCCCCACAGGTCTTTTAAAATGTCTACTCTTGTACCAAACCTCAAAATTTACCTGTCCTATAACTGAAGGCTCCCCTTCTCTGCTTCTTAAGGTAATGACCCCTAATTTGAGAGCCTAATCCATGTACACACACACACACACACACACACACACACACACACACACACAATTGGCAGGGTCATTCTTGTGCCACCTACCTCCCCCATTCCATATTTTAATATGTGAATTTTAATAGTGAACTTTTCAGGGAAATACCCAGAAGCTGTCTAGCTTAAAAAGTTTAATGCTGAAAATTCTAGGCTAGGGAGGAAGAAAAGATAGCATTTTGGCAGAGTGGTAGAGGGCATATTTGTGGGAGTTTGCAGTGCCCCTCAAATCCCACCATGAGTTTTCCACTTGCTATGCTTTTAAGTGGGGCCCAGCAGATCTGCAAAAACTTCTGGTTAATTATTAGTGATACCTTGGGACCTGGGTTAGGGTGCTCTTGCAAGACCTGCCATTCAGCATGCACTATTGTTTGATCTCTAGTTTTCTGTAGTCTTCCTTATCCTGAGAAGTGACAAGAGATCTTATTTGGGTCAGAGATACATCAGGAAGTCCAGGAAATTCAGCCTCTGCCCTTTGTACCTTGGCACTCACTTCTCTGTGCTCATCTAAGTGATAGAAACTCAGCAGTCCCAGGTGTCCCTAGGCAGGGGGACTCCAACCAGTGAGATCAAAGCTGAATTCTTTCTGTGCAGTTCAAATCCAGATAGCCATGGTTTCTGAGAAAACTACCTGTGATTTCAGGGGCTACTACTGCCAAATTCAGAACCAAAGAGCTGGGCCAGTTTCAGTTAGTAGAAGTATTACCAATGAGGGAACAGAGAAGTCCATAGGAGCCATGGTAACTACCATTCCTGTAGAAGACATTCTCAAAATTATATAAATAATATTCCCTGGTGGATGAGGCATTATCATTGGACATTCTAGTTGACCATCCCAGAATTTTTTGGATAGGTAGGAAGGTTCCCATTTCCTAAAGCCACTGCAATGGAAATTCTATATTAGATATTTATTCATTGCCTTCTTCTGCACTTCTTTTTGAAATGCAAATTCCCCTTAGAGGATTAGAATCTCAGGGAATCCCAACACATTACTGTGACAGTTTATCAGATTGCTTTCTTTCCTGGCTGGTGGGATCTAGGTCAAGGAGGAGAGAGTCTTTGAAAGTGGGAAGTACCCATAGAGAAGTCATTCCAAGTTTGCAGATTCTACAACTTGGCTTAGGACCTGCCCCTATTTCAAATATATGACTAATGTTTAGGTGTGCTTTGTTATGCATGACAGGTGGGCTTCTCTCTAGATATATGTTTATTAGCTGTTCATTTCAAGTTGAACAGTATTTAAGTGTGTGCTCTTCAGAACATGGTTCTGTGAAAGGCAGTCTGGTAAGGGAAAATAAACCACAAATTATTTCAGGGTAAAATTGGGTTAAATGCATAGAGGGACTGGATAGGCAAGTAGATATGAATGAAAACCAGAATGGGTGTAAATAATGTCTTAGGTTTGGTGATGACTCCCACCTTGTCCTTGAGATACTATTGCCTGAATGGGATTGTAGGAAGGAGAGAGTTGATTGGCCTATTGCCAGGGTTTTTCCTCTACAGGAGAGAGAGAGAGAGAGAGAGAGAGAGAGAGAGAGAGAGAGAGAGAGAGAGAGAGAGAGAGAGAGAGATACACAGAGAGAGATACAGAGAGAGATACAGAGAGAGAGAGAGGTACAGAGAGAGAGAGAAATTGTGAGTGACAAAAAGAAACATTTCTGACAGAAAGTCACCTGACACCTTATATTACTTGCTCACTAAGGAAGGGGATGGGATAGCCTCACACAGGAACTGAAGGGAACCTCCTACTGTACCCTACTCAGCACCTCATCTCCAACGGACCTGACTATACCAAGGCAGTACATGGTTTTTTAAAAAAAATTTATTTAATAAATAATTTAGAATATTTTCCCATGGTTACAGGATTCATGTTCTTTCCCTCCCTTCCTCCCACCCCCCTCCTATAGCTGGCACACAATTCCCCTGGGTTTTACATGTGTCATTGATCAAGATCTATTTCTATAGTTATTGATATTTGCACTAGGGTGATTGTTTAGAGTCTGTATCCCCAGTCACATCCCTATCAACCCATGTGATCAAATAGTTGTTTTTCTTCTGTGTTTACTCCCACAGTTCTTCCTCTGAAAGTAGATAATGTTCTTTTTCATAAGTCCCTCAGAATTATCCTGGATCATTGCATTGCTGCCAGTAGAGAAGTCCATTGCATTCAATTGTACCACAGTGTATCTGTCTCTGTGAATAATGTTCTCCTGGTTCTGCTCCTTTCACTCTGCATCAATTCCTGGAGGTCTTTCCAATTCACATGGAATTCCTCCAGTTCATTATTCCTTTTAGCACAATAGTATTCCATCACCAACAGACACCACGATTTGTTCAGCCATTTCCCAATTGAAGGGCATCCCCTCATTTTCCAATTTTTTGCCACCACAAAGAGCGTAGCTATAAATATTTTTGTACAAGTCGTTTTCTTCATTATCTCTTTGGGGCATCAACCCAGCAGTGGTATGGCTGGATCAAAGTGCATGCAGTCTTTTAGGGCAAGGCAGTAAGTGTTAATGTTAATGAGTTCCTTCTCAGGGCAGAACTAGGAGAGGGAAGTAGATTTTATTAGTGTGAATCTGGGCAGGGGCTATCCTTCAAGTTGCTTTGTTTGTGGTTGAAGTAATGACCCATGCTAATAAATAGCTTTTAGAACTGAACTTTATCTGATCTGCTTATTCTAGCATTTAAAACAATTCTAATCATAGTCTGTGGTTGTAAAACAAAGTAACTGTAAAAGAAAGCAATATTTAGTAAATTCATGAAAGAAATACAAAGAAGAGTATGTGTAATCTAAGGTATGGAAAGGAAAGTTTATTTACTCAGGTGATCAAGGAAGCTTTCAGGGAGCAGAATCATTTGAGTTGAGCTTTGAAGGATAGTTAAGATTTGACATTAGTTCTGTGACCCTGGGCAAGTCACTTAACTCTATTTTCCTCAGTTTTCTAATCTCTAAAATGAATTGGAGAAGGAAATGGGAAACCACTTAGTGTATTTGCCAAGAAAATCCCAAATGAGGTCATGAAGAGTGGGAAACAACTGAAAGGTCTGAACAAGATTCAACAGAGAGGAGATGGAAGAGAAAGGATATTTGAGGCATAGAGGCAGGAAAACAGAGTATGGTTGGGGCACAACAAAGTGTCTGACTGAAATGTCTACAAAATGGAGGGAAATGGTATCAAATGAGCTCAGAAAGGTAGGGTAGTAGCAAATGACAGAAGGACTTGGGGCTCTGCACAAAAGTAGATGGAACCATTCTTTTCCAAAAGGAGCTTCTAATCTAGTTGGTGCTGTGACATGTGTTTTTGGAGAAAATAACAGTAATACAAGGCAGGAAATCACCAAATTACTTTATGTATACAGAAAATACACCAGGAATTCAGGACAGGGTGGGAAGAAGTGGGATTAGAGCTTCGAAGGAAAGAGAGGATTTCTTCATGGCTTCTTGAAGCATTTCATTAGTTCCACCCATGGGTAAGATCTATGCTCTCTTTGACCCTAGAATTGCTGATTTCTAGTTAGAAATGACTTGAAGATGATCAAGCCCAAACCCCTTATTTTATAGAGGAGGACATGAAGGCCCAGAGAGAGGAAGGGATTTACTTTCTATTGCAAGGATTTGGATGATATTCTGACATCTCTTCTCAGAGATTGGGAAGGCAGGTATTATCATTTTCCTTCCAAAGAAGAGAAAACTGAGGCCCAGAAAGTTTAAAAACTTGCTCAGTCACAAGGCTAGTTAGTAACAGTGCTGGAACTTGAGACAATAGCAATAAGAGTGTACATTTCTATTGTGCTTTAATATTTAGAAAGACCTTTATTATCCATTTTTATTCTTCAAATAGACTCTATGAGATATAGGTATTATTATTATTCCCATTTTATAGATGAATAAAGTGAGGCTCAATAAAATTAAGTGATTTCCCAGGGTGGCATATAGTTGTTATCATTTCAGTCATGTCTGTCTGACTCTTTGTGATACCTTTTTGGGGTTTTCCTAGCAAAGATACTGGAGTGGTTTGCTATTTCCTTCTCCAGCTTACTATAGAGATGAAGAGACTGAGGCAAGTAGGGATAAGTATCTCTCATAGTTAGTAGGTGTCTGAGGCCATATTTGAACTCAGATCTTCCTGTATCTAGACCTAGTGTTCTATTCACTGTGCCATTTAGCTTCCTAGCAGCAAACAATAGTTAGCATCTAAGATGTGTTTTAAACCCAGGTTTTGAACCTCAGACAATCTGCCTTGAGCTTAGTACTGAGATCAATTATATTTCTATCCTTCATCAAACACAAGGAATTACCATCAGTGGATGCCACCATAAAGGTGTCTGAAAAGATTAATAACCCTTTTCATACCATTGACTTGGGAGAATGATTCTATGGTCTGTGGCCACAGCACTTGTGCCTCTCAGTGAGTTCTAATGTTTTTGCCTTAAAAAGAGCTGTCTTGTTCATGCTTTCTTTAAAGCTCACTATTTTGTTTCCCAGACTTTAGTTCATAGCTATATCACATAGTTTGATTCTGGGCTCCAGGATATCCTGAAAGTGTTTCTCTTAATTGCTCTGCCTGAAGTCACCCCTCTTTAGCTCAACCCTGCGGGGGTATCCGGCAGTCATTTCCTTTTCTTCCTTCAATGCTGTCAGATTGGCTCCATTTCAAGATATTGTGTCAGTGACCTTGTCCCACCACTCATCATCCTGCTGGGTCTATGGATGACACTGCTGAAGCTGCTTAAGAAGATATATGCCAAGAGAACTAGAAAAATGGCATAGAGAAAGACTACAACATTCCAGCTAACTTGCCCAACTATTTCAGTAACTATCAAGGGAACACACTAGACTGAGAAATGGAAATACAGTATGTGCCTTTTTTTCCAGCTTAGGTTGGCACAGAGAGACATATAAAGGCCTTTGGGGATTGGGGAAGCATACAACAAAGAAAGGCTACACAGAATGTGACCTGAGGTTTTCATTCTGACTTGGGACTAGAATCACAGGGCATGGACTGAAGTTGGGGCTAGAAGCTGTGTTCTCAGAGCAGCAAGTTCAGAGCAAGAATAAGTCTGTAGCCATATTGCTCAGCTACATGTTTGTGTTGTCCAGGGTCAGAGCCTTCTAGTGCTGATCAAGGGCATGGAGCTATGTACTGGGATCAGAGAACATGGATCAGGGACAATCCTGTACTTTTATTGCTTTGATCCACCAGAGCCTTCTAGTATGCTGATAGATTTTACTAGACCAGAAGTTTTCTACTAAAGCTCTGACCATGGGCAAAGCTGTATCTCTGTATCGCATAGGCTCTGAACTAGAATCAGGTGTCTACAAAGCTGAGACCAGGAGGATAATTATCATATTATACTCTGGATCAGATATTTTAGGATGATAAAAGTTTACAGTAGCTCATTGTCCAGAGTTGCCTTTAATATTGTTGAAGAGCACAGATTTCAAAACATGGAAGGAATAATTGCAGGACCCCAGATAATATAGAATAGGTCCAAATAAGGTTCCATCATTCAGTCCAGAAGTTCATTGAATCTGGTCTTGACACAAAGTCCATTCTATTAGCCAGACTGGAAAAATGAGTAAACAAAAGAACACTTGATAATAAAGAAATACTATGGTTATCTAAAGCACTAACCCAGAAAAAGAGAATAACTTCACAACATCTGTAAGCAAAACCTCAAACTAAAACACAGTTTGGCCATGAGATTCAGTAAATGTCTAGAAGAAATGAAGCAGGAATTGAAAAGAAATTATATTATAAATGAAATGAGATTTCTGGAGGCAAGACTTCTAAGAAGAATAAGCAGTTGAAAACCAAGGTTCAAAACTTTACTCAAATAATAGACTCCTTAAAAACTAGGATGGATCTTAGTGACCCTATTAGGCAACATGAACTATTGGAAAAATCAAAAGACTGAAAAAAATAGACTTTGGTAAGGACTTAAAATATAATGTATCTCCTATCAAAAGCAACTTACCTGAAAAACAAGGAAATAAAATTTAAGATTTGTTGAACTACCTGAAAGTTATCATAGCCCTACATCCATCCCCTCCCCAAATCTAGGTAACATATTTTTAAAAATCATGAGTGAAATATGCCAACACTATTTAAATCATAAGGGCAAAATTAAAATAGAAAGAACCCAGTGACTATATGTTGAAACAAATGAAAATCTCAAAGTAAATCATAGTAAAAATCCAGAGCTTCTAGGTCAAAGAAAAAATACTACAAGCATCCAAAAAGAGAGATTACAAGTATCAAACAGCAACAATCAAGCAGCCTCAGTCAGTATCATACAAGATTTGGCAGCTATCATTTTTTAAGGAAAGCAGAGCTTGGAATATGACATTCCAAAGAAAAGAGATAAACACAAATAAGAATAACAACTAGGAAACTGAGAATAATCCTGGATATCTTTTACACCTTCTGTTGAAAAGATAAGAACAAAGCAGAAATTTTGAAATAGAAACTTAGGAGGTATGAGAAACATGATAAGAAAAATATCATGCTCCTAATGTCAAGCAAGGGTCATAGAAGGACTTAAATAAGATAAAGGCCGTGGTAATGGTTGTATTATGTTTTTGTACATAGAAAGAGTGTTCATTTGTATGTGTTTATTTTTGTGTCTTGCTATCTTATGATCTTAATAGAAGAAAGAGGAAGAAAAATGAATTGAATAGGGAAGGAGAAAGAAGATTATCAATGTGAGCAATAGGAAGACTACACAAATATTGAAGGAAGGGTAGAGGCAGCAGTTGTCACTTGAATGTTACTTCCATTTGAACTACACAAAAGAGGACAGAACATAAACACACAAACAACCATGAAGAGTTTGCAGACCAGGAAAGAAGGAATAATATCAAATACTTTCTATTAAACAAGCATAATATGAGCAATATTTTTCATAAATATTGATATAAAATTTAAATAAAACATTAACAAAGGGATTTTGTTATTAACATAGCCTAATATGTTTATATTTTTCCTAATATTGAGCAAAAATTAAAAAAATGCGATTTCATTGTTATAGAAAAATCTTTTGACAAAATACAACAATCATCTTTGTTAAAAAGAACAACAAAAAGTATAGGAATAAATGGAGCTTTCTTTAATATGCTAAACTAAGAGTCAATATTATATCTATCTATATCTATATGTATAATTTTTTTAAACAAGATCTTCGATGGCCTTTAACTGAAACTTTTATTTAAAACTGGGATCCAGTGGAGGTGCAGGTGAATCATAGGGGTAAATGTTCTACAAAGCATGATGAGGATGACAGGATAATATACTTACTAGCACCAGCCATTTTACTGTGGAAAGAAAACAATGTAAATTGAAATGTAAATGGCACCTGGTTGTGTATAGAAACCATTGATCACTGCCTTTGTAACAGGTTTGATCATGTATTATAGAGAAGGCTGAACAAATGGTATCTTGCATGGAACAACCTTTACAATAAGATCAGAGGATAGTAAGATTATCATCACCATTTGCATTTTACATAGAAATGGAATGATAGAAGCATACATTTAATTCTATTCTTTCCAAATAATTCTTTATAGTAATAACATGAAAAATAGAGAGAGACAGACAGACAGAGATTAAGGAAATCAGCATAGGCAATGAGTTTTTGCAGTTGATATGGTGTTCTACTTAGAGAACTCTAGAGAGTTTCAAATTAATCGAAGCAAAAACTTCTACAAAGTAACAGGATATAGAGATAAACTCATACAAATAAATGAACAATCTTTCTGTATATTATCAATATAAACAATCCAGAAGAGATAGGTAGGATGAAAACCTTCAAAATAACTACAGAATGTATAGAATACTTACAGGTCAGTCTATTAAGATAAAGTAAGGAATTCTGTGAATACAGTTACACCAAACTCTGCAGAAATAAACATAGACCTGAATAATTGGAAAGATATTAATTGCTCATAGTTAGGCCACCCCAATATAATAAAAATTACAACATTACCTAAATTAATTCACTTATGTAGTGCCATAGAAATCCAACTAGCCTGAGATTATGCTTTTGAATTAGAAAAAAAAAATAAAATTCATGTAGAGGAACAAAAGATAAGAATTTCAAAGGAAGTAATGAGAAAAAATGGAAAAGAAGGTGCCTAGTAGTAGTACCAGATTTCAAATCTACAAACCAGTAATTATGAAAACTTTTTCAAATTTGTTAAATAATAGAAAAATTGATCTTTAGAACAGATCAGGTACACAATATAAAGAAGGAAATGAAAATTGTAGTACAGAGTTTGATAAACCCAAAGGCCCCAACTACTAGGCAGGGACTCACTAATTGAAAAAAATTGCTGGGAAAATTAGAAAACAATTTGAAAGAAATTGGGTTTAAGCTAACACTTCGAACTATATCTCAAGATAAGTTCTGTATATATGATTTAGATATAAAATATCTCATCATGAACAAATTAGAAGAGGAAGGGAAGGAAATCATTTTTGGAATCTTGACTAGGTGAAGAGTTATTGACCAAACAAATGGTAGTTTCTCAGAAGACAAAATAGATAATTTTTATTATATAAAAATTAAAAAAAACTTTATATGTACAAAATTAATGCTGTTAAAATGATAAGGGACATAGTTTTCTGGAATAAAATCTATGTAGCAAAAATTTCTTCAATAAACTTTTTTTTGTTCTTTTTTTAAATTTTAAACCCTTAACTCCTGTGTATTGACTTGTAGGTGGAAGAGTGGTAAGGGTAGGCAATGGGGGTCAAGTGACTTGCCCAGGGTCACATAGCTGGGAAGTGTCTGAGGCCGGATTTGAATGTAGGACCTCCCATCTCTAGGCCTGGCTCTCAATCCACTGAGCTACCCAGCTACCCCCAAGAAACATTTTATATTTAAGATATATGAAGAATTGATTGAAATATATAAGAACAAGAGTGATTCCTCAATAGGATTAAAGGAGATGAACTGGTAATTCTCAAAGAAAGACATCCAGACATCAACAGACTGGAAAAAATGCTTTGAATGGCTAACAATTAGAGACATGTAACTTAAAATAACTTTAAGGTTCCACCTCATGACCATTAGGCTATCAAAAATGGCAAGAAAAAATTCTGACAATTATTTGAGGAGTTGCTGGAAAATAGACATATGAATATTGGTGGAGCTATAAACTGATATTAAAAAGCAATTTGGAACTATAACAAAAATATCATCAAGCTGTGAATAGCCTTTGACTTGGTACTGTCTGTACCTCCAAGGGATCTAATAAAGAAGAAAAGGCCCAACATGCACAAAAATATTTATAATCACTTTTTTATAGTAGAAAATAACTGGTAACTAAAGGGTTTCAGTTGGAAACTGGCCAAACTTATTGTGATAAAAGAATGCTGTGGAGTATTATTGTACTGTAAGAAATGATAAAAAGGACAATTTCAGAGAAGCCCGAAAAGACTTGTATGTACTGATGCAGATTAAAGTGAGAAGATCCTGAGGAGCAGTTTATAAAATAATCACAATGTTGTAAAGAAAAATGACTACAAAATTATTAATCATTATGACCAATGTAATGATCAACTCTAATTTCACAGAACCAGGCCATCTACCTCCTAATGGTGAGCTGCTAAACTCAAGCTACAGGATGTGCTTTATATTTTTGAATATGGTTAATGTGGAGAATTTATTCTGCTTGATTATGCATATTTGATATAAGCATTTTGTTTTCCTCTCAGTTTTGGGGACTGGAATTTTGGGGAATGGAAAAAAGGGGTAGTGATAAAGTTACCAAAATGGAAAAAATGAAAGCAAGAAAAGAGTCTTTTAAACTTTAAAAATTCACATAAGACAACAGAAGGTAGGTCAGTAAGGGACATAGGCAAGTAGAACTGCTTTGAAAATTACATGTTAAAGTTACTATAAACTTGAAGAGAGAAGCAACCTATACATGATTTAGATTTGTATCTGTATGTTGATTTCCTGTTTTTTTTTGTTCTTTGTATATGGAAATAGACATTTTATTTGGTACTTGTTAAATTCAGAATTTTAAGAAAAGAAATTATATGAATCATCATTTCAACATTTATTCAGTGATCATTTATTGACCATCTAATGATGTTCCAAGTACTATAGGCACTGGAGAAAAAAATAAGATATGAAATATTACTTGTCTTTAAAGAGTTTCTTTTTTTAATTTTAATTTTTTCAAAGAATTTCTACTGTGGAAAGAGATGATCTCTCAAATGGAAAGGAAGTTAGATCTGGAGTCTGGAAATTCACTGGCCCAGCAGTTAGAGACGACGTTATCCTGCCAGGGCAACATGACATAGCTAAATCTTATAGCCAACATGAAGCAGAGAACCAAAACATTAACAAAACAACATTTCATGCTTGAGTTTTCCAAATAGCTTTTTTAGTTGCTTTACTTAATTTGACTTTTTTTCTTTTTGGACTCTGAAGACATGGTTCATTTTTCATTATGTGGTACATGCATTTCCAATATTTTTCCTTTGGAAGTTTTCTTCCATTTCAGTGACTGAGAATCCAAAAGAAATCTGCAGGTATCAGATTCTGAAGAGTGGTGTTTTCAGAATGAAGCCTGGAAAGTACCTAGTGATGCTTTCTCCACCAGGTCAAATTAGATCAGTCTCCATTTCACTATATACCCTAAACCCTGGCCTTGGAATTGTCCTAAGAATTATGATGTAATAATTATATCTGAATTACTAGGTAGGCACATTTTGACTAGGAATCTTAGTCCCTCATGGACTGGCTTATCCCCTTACCCACCTATGACTCAGGTCTTTCAGTGTGTCAAAAGATGAATGACATGAACCAAAAATAAGGTGGGAAGGCACCAAAGGTAAATTTTGCTTACTTTTCAGTTTTGCTCAGGGTTAGGGTTGCTAGTTTTCCATGTCTATTGTATGCCTGATAATTCTTAGCAAAAAGGTTTAACTCTAGGCCTAGATACATGACTGTGTTAAAATGAGTCCATCAGTCTCCTGCAAAGTTCAGGAGAAAAATCTTATAACATTTCTGCTTTGTCTTTGTCTTCATCTTCTCCTCCTTTTCTGTCTCCTTCCTTTCCTCCTCCTCCTCCTCCTCCTCCTCCTCCTCCTCCTCCTCCTC
>NC_058134.1:90778484-90874944 GCF_016433145.1 Gracilinanus agilis | reverse complement strand
TCTGTCTGTCTGTCTGTCTGTCTGTCTGTCTGTCTGTCTGTCTCTCTCTCTCTCTCTCTCTCTCACACACACACACACACACACACACACACAGACACACACACACACACACGTGGGTATATACAGAATCTCCACAAAACTTAAATCCTTCCCTGAGTTTAACCTGTAATTCTGTGGAATATAAATTCCAGAAATCTGGAAAACTCACCTGCTAGATAGACCCTTTCATAGATGTACTTATCATCTTACTGGAAGGATTGTTCCCACTAAATATTTCTGGTGTCTTGCTTTCACATCTTATTGTAGTTTACAGTACCTTTTTGCCTTTCTTTGTATTTCCAGCACTTAGGACAGTGCCTGACATATAGTAGGTACTTAATAAATGTTTGATGACTGATGGTAGCCTACCATTTTCATTTTTAGATAGTTTTTGAGTTAGGAATCTACTTATGTGACCTTTTGTGCTCTTATTTTGGAAGTGCAGTGTCAGAAGCTAGTTTGAGATGTACCAATGGATAACTAGAGATAATGCATCAAAATGATAAAATTAGGTTAAGGGACATTAAAATTATTAAGTAAATGTGTGTGTCCATGTAATATGTGTTTGTCTATATGTCCACATTTTGCTGTGGCTTGTGGCAGACACTGATAGAGATCTTGGAAATTGAGTCCACCCTTTGACAAAGGAGACTAAGATACCTATCTTGAGAGGGAGAAGACTAGAATTATATTTACCTCAACCCCCTAAATATTACTAGTCTAGGGATATGATTTAGTTCCAAATAAAATTCCTTCCATGGTTTCTATCCCTTAACAGGTTGCCCCATGCTTTGATCAACCTATTTGCCCCCTTTCCACCAAATGCTTATTACACAGAAGTAGTGAATAATGAGCTAACCCATTCATCCAAGTAAATGACAAATATTGAAGAGTATATACAAAGAAGTCTTTACAGGGAGATGGACAGAATGAATGAGCTTTTTTCCATTGGGAGTGAAATATCTCAGTTCACACCTAGAGAAAGTCCCCAGTTTCACCCAAGGGGGAAATTCTCTAATATTTCTAGGGAGGCAAACTAGAAAATAGGACATGTTGAGAAGCCTGCTTCCTCTACATGTTTATTGCTTCCAAAGTTATTCTCTCTCTCTCTATTCAGTCCCTACGAGTGTCTAGAAGCACATGTGCCTCTCTCAAAGAAAAGAATGTTTTCCCTCTCCAAATCTCTTACACTAACTCCAACATAAATGTAAGTAAGCATTAGGTCAGCATTCTCTTCACCAATTAGAAGTTTCCTTCTGCATTTGTAGCAGCATGCAAAATACCCTAGGATTAAGCTAAGTTACTTAAGCAGTCTGTTTCTTCTACTTCTATTCTCTGAACCCTCTTTTTTGACTTTATTCTTCTCCAATCTCTCAGGTTTTAAGTGCTCTTATATTGCTTTCCTTCTCCCTTGTAGATAAGGCCCTACACTCTAAACCTATTCTTTCCCCCTCTTCCTCAGTCAAACTTCTCTGTCAGTATCTCCATTCCTCAGATCCTTGTTGAATTAATTCATATGAAATTGTTAGTGATTGCACTGACACCACTCCAAGTACAGTTTGCTTTTAAAGAGGCAAACTGTAGACAATTCCCTAACCTGAAATTAATTAATCCCAACTTTAGGAGGTGAGATGTTTGGGACAAGAGTCCCTTTTGTTATTATTCTTCATACCATATCTGGGAAATGGCCACTTAGGAATGTCACCAGATATCCCACCCAACATCCTTTGCATCATCGGCTAAATTGGCTTAATGATGGGCACTTAATTTATTCTTCCCTAATTGTTTGACTTCAAGATCCAGCTAAAGGCTCAAGCATGGGGACATACCTAAAGTTGACATTTCCCTTTCACACTGGAACTGCAGTACTACCTTTTGTCCTTATATCAGAATTCTATTTGGTTCATGCAGAGGAGAAACAGTTTAAAGAGGTAGCTCTGACAGCTATGGCATTAGTGTTACAATGCTCTCTTCTCCCCTTCCCCCCAACTTCTCTGATGACAGGTTTTTCTGAGGTGGAGAGAGAGAGCTTCACACGGGTTCTTCCTACGGACTGTACAGGTGAGAGTTTGGAGATCAGGTACAGCTGTTTGAAAGGTGAGCCCTCGTGCAGAATGACAGATGCTTTCATCCACTTTTCTGCCTTGGCTGTGACAATGCCAAGAGCTGTGATTGAGGCTTTAAGAATGTGTAAGGCTTAAATATCAAAATGCCATTACTTCTGTGCTTGTGTTAGCTGGAGCTACTGACTGCCTTTGATATCCTTAAACTGATCCGGGCAGCTCAGATGCTCCATGCAGCGAATCCTCTGTTGTTGTGGCTGATTCTCTCAAGTTGAGTTGACTGAAGAATTCTAACTGCACAGACCTGAACTTGTTCCTTGGCAAGGAGAGGTGTAATGCTACAGTTTTCGAAGCATTGGACACTTAGACAACAATCTGGTTACTAGTAAGAGGTTATTCATGTTTTGAGTTTGCCTCTTTGAAATATAATTGCTTCTGTTTCTTTTGGAAGGCAGGTGTTATGACAGATCAAAGTTTTTTGCTACTTTCCCATTTCCACATAAAAAAAAAATCACAGTACTCGATATACTTTCATCAATGACTTAACTGAAATCTCAAAGAAACATGATTTGTTAATTCCATTTTATTAATAAGGGTGCTCTCCCATGTCTGTATGCAAATGATTAGATGGCCCAAGTGGAGAGAAATATTTAGGACATTCTGAATCAATTAAAAATAGATAGATAGATGGATACATACATACGTGGTTAGGTTATAAAGCATATCATCAAGAAATTGCATGATTGAAAAAGAAAATAGATTGGTCACATGGTAAGTGTGAGAAGATCACATTTTTATGGCCCTAATACGTGGCTGGTAGCCTTTTAATAGCAGGAAAAGGTAAGGTAGGTCATAGTACTTTGGGTTGATGCCCCAGAGATGAAATTGTGGGAGGAAAAGAACAAGAGTGGAAGAATAAGCAATCAAGCATGAAGAGTTGTGCTCTGAGTTTTTGGAGAGAATGCCTAAACTGTTGAATTCTTAGATTTACCCAAATATTTGTGCAATCCATAATTTTAGGGTTGTGGGTACATGAACAAAAATGAGACAGTCATGTAACATATGTTTTTCTCAGTTTCCTTAACTGTAAAAATGAAAATAATAATAGCACTTAGCTATTAACTCTGGGCACTGTACTAAGCATTATATATATATATCCTCACAATCACCCTGCAAGCTAAGTGCTATTATTATTTTCATTTTTACAGTTAAGGAAATATGTTACGTGACTTGCTCAGGGTCAAATAGCTAGCAAGTGTCTGAGTTCAGTTCTTTTTAACTCCAGACACAGTGCTCTTTCTCCACTGTACCACTGAGCCTAATCAAAAGATCTCAAGATCCCAGTAGATCAGAAGTTCCTTGAAAGGGAGGGGACTGTCTCATTTTTGTTCACGTACCAATAACTCTTTGGTCTCTATCTTGATATACAAAGACATTTGCACTTACTAAATCAAATTAATATTTTTATAACATTAGAATTAGATTCAATGAAATTAAGATCTAGTTATTAATATGTTTTTCAATGGAACTACATATAATATATTATGTAATATGTTTATTTATATAAAATGTCATTCATATACATCAATATTTTGGTTTGACTCACTCTTTAAATTGGAATTGTACTTAGTTCTATTTAGGGAAAATGATAATGAGTTCATAGCTATACAAAAACATAATGGACTTATACTATAGCTCTGAGAAAAATTAATATTTTATATTAATTGTTCTTGACATTATTGTGTAGGTGTCATGTTTTAAATAGAGAATTATTTTCCATGTGGAAATCAAATACCAATGTTCTTTCTGTATTTAGGTCTATTTTATAAAATTATTATATATGAAGAAGCCATAAGTATGGAACTGAATTAAATGTTTTGTGATGATGAATAATGGAAGAAGAAGTATTATGGTGCTTTCAGGTGGCTTGTTCAATAATTATCAAATAGATAATAAATTGACTCTTTGGTATACCCTTTCATTCCTTAGTCAATACATAGATTTCTTATGTGTGTGTATATACACCTTTTGATGGTAAGTATGTGATGCCTCTTGTAAAGAAATACAGACTCAGACTTGTGTGAGGGACCTTGGTAAAAATCTTTGCTATTAATTTGTAGATTGTTCAAAATAATTATGGATTTTATCTGAGCCCTTCTCCTTTCCAGTTGCTTAGAGAGCATGAATTTCAGTCATTTCTATCCTGTTGGGCTTCTTACAACTATATAGATGACTAAAATTTTTCCATGTATTTCTTTGTGAGTTCCCTTTCTCCTCTTATTTTTTGCTCCTCATACCTCTTATTAATATTTTTCTCTTACTTTGTTATCAATAGCCTCCCTGCCATGGCATGAGCCATGGATTTGACTTTGAAGAATCTAATTATTGTTATTATTCAACTGTTTTTGTATAGCTTTGTTCAAAGATGCAACAAGAACCTAAAGGTTGATGTTAGAATTATATTAATATGACTGTCATTATTTCTTTTTCAATTTATAGCTTTTGCCTAATACTTTTATTAAGTATACATCTAAACCCAAAAGGACCCGTTTTAAACATTATTCATTGAAATCACTTTCATTTTAAGGGTAGTCTACATTTATGGGGCATCTATATTATGACTTTAATTTCTATGGTATTTTTAATTGTCTGGTCTAGTGAAAAGACTATTGAAATCAGAGTCAGGAAACTTGAGTCTTCTTGGCTCAGATATAAATCATTTGAAAGATTTAGGGCAAGTCAGTTATCTCCTTTGAGCCTCAATTGCCTCTTTTTAAAAATGGACATAAAGATACTTTGGTGATTTACCTCCCAGTATTTGATGTAATGATTAATGGCAAAATAAAAAGATTAACACTCTGGAGCATGGTGCTTTGTGCAGAGTAGATTCTCAACAGATATTTGTTGAAAGAATGAATTCTTAGAAAAGTAAAACTCTCTATAGAATTGAAAAATATAATTTTATTAACATTATTCCTATATAATTATTGACTGTCTTGAACTCTTTTTTTTAACATTTGCTTTTCGCTTCTTTGGAATGTCTTTCTTCCTTAGATTTTTATCATTATTCTCTTACGAAGACATTTTGATTTCTGGTTCTTCCCTGCTTCCCCTCCCTCCCTGCCCTCAAATGTAGGTGTAATTGGTTCTGTGATGATTAGCATGTCTTTTGGGATTCTTTACCTAATTCCAGAGTGAACTGATTTTATTCCTTCTTCCCATTACAGCAGGCTCATTAGGCTTTGGAATTTCTCAGGGTTTGTTTTGAGTGACAAGCACTTTGTACTGACACACCTTTATAATGAAGGCTTACCTCATCACGAAGAAGTATATAACTGGGCTGAGCACCTATGAGAACAAATCTACTTCCTGCCCTTTCCTCAGTTTATCCAGGCTCTCCTTAATCACCCATGTACTTTCCCTCTTCCACAGCATTGCTGAAGAGTTAATTCCTCTAAGAAACCTTCTTAAACTAATCCCACCTGACTCTGATTATTCCAGATATTCCCTTGGTCTTTGTACACAAATATTTATAATTGGCTGTGTACATTTTCTTTAATATAGTTCAGGAAGCATTTATTAGTTACTGACTATGGGCCAGACACAGTGCTGGGTTAGGAATATACAAGACAAAAACAAAACAATCTTTGTCTTTGAGGAGCTTCTTAGCATGACACAATATAAGCAAAGAAGCTAATATAAAGCACATACAAAGTAGTTTCGAGAGAGAGAAAGTATTTATTTGTCCTTATTTGTCAAAATGTTATCTGGCCGCCTTCTTTGTCTTTGATTAGCAAATTCTATAAAAGTAAAGACTAGATCCACTGTTTCCTCTATATTTCCCCATAATTACATATTTTGTGGGGACTCCACTGGTGTTTAGCGACTAATCAAATTAGTTAGGATTTCAAGTTTTGCCTTTCTTGACTTTATTACTTTGGACAAGGCACTTAACTTAAACTAGGGGCATAATTACAGGAGGCTTCTGATTATTTATATTAAAAAAAAACTAGAGGAAGACCCTGAGTGCCTTGGATAGAAGCTCTTTGAAGGTCTATTAGGATGATTCCAAGAAACTGTAGCTTGGGCAGTGGCCACACCCTGGCAAAACCATCTTGTCAAACAAACTAAACCAGATTGAGGGTAATTGATGGGCCAAATATCTGTCAGTGAGTTAGGAGAGGTATCTATCCCTCTGTGAAAAATTCCCTCAGTGGGAATGAGTGGATGAAAGCAATTTGTTCCAATGGTCATGGAAGTGGCAGAAGCAGGTTTTGTGGAATGTTTAGAGCATGGTTAGATCTGGAAAAAGGCGAAATCATCCACTGCATCCTGAGCTATGATCAGTTGTCTTGATTTTTGTCTTGCCACTGGACTTTGATGACTCTGGAAGAGAGAGTGAGTGACAATTTTGTGCAACTCTGCTTCCCTTAAATTCAAAATTATGCTTGAGTCAAGACACCTGGTGATATCATTAGTTGTCTTTGAAATCAAAGGCAACCTTTTCCCTTTATCCTCTGTAACTGCCACTTCTCCAAATCTCTTTTGTTGTTGAGGAAGTAATAATTCATGTTATATACTACTTCAGTATTTTCAAAGTTCTTTCCTCCAAACATCCCCAGGGGGTTGGCCATGCAATTATTATGACTATTTCTCTTGAGAAAATGGAATTGGACTGGTGATGGTAACATCACAAGTAATTAAAATCTAGGACTTGAACACAGATCTTTTGACTCCAAGTTCCATGTTCATTCTGCTCCATCACAGCTGCCTCTTAGAGTGGGTCTGATAAAACACGAAGGTGCTAGGAATTTCAAATATAAATAACTAGTTCACAGGGTCATAGACTTGCATTTGGAAGGAACTTTAAAGATCAATGAATTTAGCCCCCTAATTTTACATATGAGGAAACAGAGTTCCTGAGGGATGAAGTGTTTTGTCCATATGTATCTCCTTGCAATAACATTCGTGTATTGAAAGAGAGCCCTAGTGAAGGAATCAATCACTGAGTAGAATTTTAATTATGTTACTTGGATGAGAATGATTTTGGGAGTTGGTAGGAAAGGAATTTCCTGACCCACCTCCATTTCAAGGGTCTGCACTTTTATTGATGGAATCCTTTCTTTACTGATTAGTAAATTACATAGAGGGATTATATTCTTTCTATGACTTGGCAGATGGTCTTCTAAAATTGTGATAATCCAAAAAAATTATCGATCTGCAACCTGGTTTCAATGACACAGCTAGTTCTAAAAAATAGATATGAATGAAATCTTGGGAAGGCATCATTGTATAGAGTAAAGAACACTAGTTTTGGAATCAGAAGACCTGATAAACCAATATTTAATAAATGCCTACTTTGATCTGCAGGGCTCTGTCCTAGGTATTAGGAGGAAGATCAATGCATCATAAAATCACCGTGATGATTGTATCCATTACAGATTTATGTGATCCAATCATAGATGGGCTATCATGGCAACAAGGTAATCTTTCTACTCCTTCCCAAGTAATTCCTTATCCTAGTTACCAGAGCATCTGTTATAAACCTAATGATTACTTCTCCAGTCTCCCATAGCACCCTCTTGACACTTTCTCAGTTGAGGACCTCACAAAAAAAATGATCAATCATCTGTCAAGAATTCCCTTTTATATCCTTTTCCCCCTCACATGTTCTATCACCATCTCTTTCTTCACTCTAGTCTCCAATGAAGTGCAGGAATTCCATCCTGCCATCTTCTACATTACACCTTTTAACTTGCCAAGTCTAACCCACCCCTCTACATTCATCCCCTTCTATCTTCTCTAGTGGATTGCCTCTATCATCATCTGCACTCTTTCACTAATCTTCTAACTCTATCTACTCTGCTCCTTCTCTGTTACTTACAAATATGTCTTTTTCATACAGAAAACAAATTTGATCTTACCATACCTGCTCACTACCATTCTAAATCTTTTTCCATATTCCTTGAAAAATCATCTATACTTAGTGCTTCTATTTCCCCTCTTCTCTCTCTTTCCTAATCACTCTGCAGTATCATTTCTGACTTAATCATTTAATTAAAATTGTTCTCCCTAAAATTATCAATCATCATTTAATTGCTGAATCTGATGGCCTTTTCTAAATCCTCATTCTTCTTTCTGAAGCATTTGGCACTGTTGTCTACATTTTATATTATTTTACTCACCTCTATGGGTTTTCTTGATACTATTCCCTCTTTGTTCTCTTCTACCTATCCAACTGCTCCTCCATTTCCTTTGCTGGATCTTCAACCTTGTCTAACTGTTCTGTGTTTTCTTCTTTTTTCTTTTCCTAACCTCTTGCTTGGTGACCTTGTCAGTTCTAATGTGTTCAATTATCTTCTGTAAGTAGAGGATTCCCAGACCTGTATATCTAGTAAAAGCTTGATGGCCACTTGTGGATGCTTTTGAGAGGATTCTCAGTCAGATATGGGTTAGACTACATGATATCTTAGTTAATTCAATAATTACCATATAATTCTGAGGGTCTGTAATCTTTGCTAAAACTGGTGATGTTTCCTTTAAGACCTCTGTCTGTGCTAGACCCATTGAATGATCATGATCTTCTGCCTAGAGCTCCTCTAGAAGCAGAAACTAAGTCCCAGATAGAATAAGGGATTTGTCCAAAGTCACCCAGTAACTGACAGAGGTAGAATTTGAACCCATATCTTCTCATTCCAGAGTCAACAGTCTATATGCGTATATTATAAAGTAGCTGTCCAAAATGTACCTTCTTCTTCACCTGTTATTCAAGGACCAGATTAATTAGCTTTCGAGAAACTTGTTACCAGATGGCTGGTTACCAAGTGATGATTAAAAAAACAACAACATTCTATTCAAAACTATTAGGGGAAGAAGTATGGTACAATGGAGATAGCATTGGTTTTGTAGTTATAGAACTTGGATTCAAATCCTACCTCTGACTCTATGTGGCATTGGATGAATCACTTAGTCTCCATGATCCTTATTTTTCTTACTTGTAAATGAAGCAGTGGGACCAGAGGGCTTCTGAGGTCCCTTCAAACTCTTACTCTGAAATCCTCTGATGCCATAAACTTGTAATGATCATCTTCTCAGGTGAGGATGGATTGTGGTCTGAATCAGTGAAGTGGTTTCCTACATATGAAATCATGACTTCAAGGAGTGAAAGCCATGGGAGGAGGCAAACGGGCCATTTGAACTCACAATAACTGCTATGGAATGCCTCTCGAAAAGTGCTTTTTATTCCTCTAAAAACATTCTCCTACAAATGATACTGCCAGACCACTCAAGAATAACTGCAAGATGACAAAATATGAATAAGCTACTAAATCGAACAGAATAAAATCCACAGGGGGAATCTGCCAGTAATCCAATTCTGACACCAGAGACAGTAAATGACTAAAAATTCTAAATGAACAGAGGAAACGTCTGTCATGTCAGATAGCTTGACTGCGACAGTCCAATATATGTACTTAATTAAAATAATGAAACCATCTGTCCAAAAGAAAACTTTAATTAGTTGTCTTATTTATTTATGTGACAGAAAGAGAGACCCAGGAATCTTCCTCTGAAGATTTAAGAGATAAGATGGTGAAAATGAATAGCTTGTTGTTTTTTTTAAATGACATTTTAAGAAACAGAATAGAGGTTAGATATGTGACATTATGGTATGTCTTGATGCCATTAGAAAGCCATCTTGAATGGCAAAATCATCCAATGGACCATTTTTATAATGCTGGTATCAGGAGATGGATCTAACACCTGTCTTCAGAGCCATGTCTCCTAAGACCGTGGTGGTGCATAGTTCTTGGATTTGAGAAATCAATATGATGTAGTGAAAAGATCACCAGATTTAGAATCAGAGGGATTGGGATTAAGTCCTAGCTCTGCTAGTCAGAATTAATAAACGTTTATTAAGTACCTACTATGTACCAGGCTTTTCTAGGGATACAAATATGAAATTTAATGTTACTTTTCCCTATGTAAATTTTACCTCTCTGAGCTTTGATTTCCATATCTACAAAATTAGAGGATTAGGCAGGTTATCTCTAAGGTTCTTTTTAGTTCTAAATTCATGAGGCTATGATTATTTCACTTATGTGATAGCAAGCTATGATTGGTTCTTACTATATTTACCTAAAAAAAATCCACTATGGACCTTGAAAATTTTTGATATATCCAAAATTATGTAAAAATGAACTGCCTTACATGTTATTAAGAGATTGCCTCGGGTAGCATTTGAGAAGGAAAATCGAATTTTTAAAGTATAGTAGAAATTGTATTTTGGGGACTGTTAGTCTTCTGTAACTTTAGGCAAGTCACTTAATCTCTATTATGTCATTAATTAAAAGTTAATTAAATTTATTAAGTAAGTATTACACTATAATGTATGTAGCATAAATACTAGCAGATCTAGAATCAGGAGAAATGAATTCATATCCTGATTGTGCTATTAATTATCTTTTCTGCTTTGCGTAAATTATCTTACTTTTTCTATCCTCAGTTTCCTCATTTGTAAAATGAAAGAGTTGACAAAATCCTAGAGACCTGAGGGCCATTTAGTATTGTGCTTTATAGAGTTCCTTTCAGCTCTAAATCCTATCATTCCTCAATCCTTTAGGATTCTTTCCAGCTCAAAAGTTTCTTTGAAAGTTACCTTGAATTAAAAACAGTCAACAAACCATGATCACATCATGTTAATGGATATTAACTGTATATTAAAATGGATAAAACTGGATATTAAAAGAACAATCAGGAAAATTAGAAACAAGGATATCTGAGGTAGGAGAAAAACTAAAGTAGCTAGAAATTTCTAATCCAAACATTCCTAAATTCTTGCTACCATGTGCTTTAGCTAACATTAACTTCCCAATGAGTTCTGACATTATATGAGCAATCAAGAAAGTGAGACCCAGCATGACCTAGGTCCAGAAACATTAATTCCTAGCCAGCAGATACCCAAGTATGAAAATGGGAACAGTTGTTGAAGCTACTTTCATGGTGTTGCATAGTATTGAGATTATTCTAGCCAAGTTAGTATCCAAGAATTATTTTCCTCCATTAGTGTGGGATTGGAAAATTCCTCAAGCCAGTTTCAATTTTCCATTTGCGTAAATAATCCATTTGCCTTTTGTCAAAGCCATCAAGACTCATTTTTTTGGCATTTGCTGGAATATTTATCCTATTTCCGACACTTTTATGCATTGCCGAAGGGAGTCCCTGTTGGTTTTTGGGACAGTAGTAATAACCCAAACTTCTTGTTCCAATACTTGAAAATTGTGTGATCCCAGAAATGGGAGCCGTGGGATGGATTGGAAAAGTGTAGATGAATGACACTGGACTCTTACTGTACTAGGATGTACTAGGACATTATGTAATCATTCCAGATCCCAGTGATATTTATATAACATCTAATTTTGAAAGAAATCTTTTGGGCAACGAATTGGAGCTAAGTTGGCTATTTAAGAAAAAGTCCTTTTATTCTTTCATAGATTCAAAAAAAAAGTTAAAATGTCCTTTTCTTCCAAAGATCTAGATTTTTTAAGTCAACTCCTCTATTGAAATTGATGCCTGCCTAAGAACTGCTGACTTGTGCTATTACATACAAGTAGTCGAATTAAGACACCTAAGATTTATTTTTTTATTTTATTTTTTAAAATCCTTACTTTCCACCTTAGAATCAATACTATGTTATTGGTCCCAAGGCAGAAGAGTGGTAAGGGCTAGGCAATGGGGATTAGATGACTTGCCTAGGGTGACACAGCTAGGAAGTGTCTGAGGCAAGATTTGAGTCTAGAACCTCCCCTCTCTAGGCCTGGCAGTTTGTTTCTTATATGGTATCTATAGCCATCTTTAAACAATTCTGAATTTGATAATCATTAGCAGACAAATATTTCAATCTACAAAGAAAAACCAGAGGATTGTATATGAGCTCATATACTTGTCATACTGTTTATTTTTTAAAGTGTAGATGAAATTTCA
Organism: Gracilinanus agilis; assembly: GCF_016433145.1. Taxonomy (NCBI): domain Eukaryota; kingdom Metazoa; phylum Chordata; class Mammalia; order Didelphimorphia; family Didelphidae; genus Gracilinanus; species Gracilinanus agilis. The sequence goes on along the minus strand of NC_058134.1, from coordinate 90,862,861 downwards.
CAAAATAACAAATTGTCTTATTTGTCACTTTATTAACTTTTTGTTTTCTTTGGTGTATTTTTAATATTTTATTGATGTTCTTACATTTATTTGTATCCCTAACATCCACTAACTCATCATTCCTTCCATTTAGCTTTTCCTAGTAACATAAGGATAGTTGAGCAAAACACACCAACACACTGGTGATGGCAGAAGATATGATTCACATTCTTCTTCTCTATCTATTCTCTCCAGCATTTCTGTCAAGAGTCTCTATCTTTTTTGATAAAATGTTCATCACAGCAAACTCATTTTTATCTTGAATGATTGAGGAATGGCATATCTTGTTAACCAGAATGCTGTGGTTGAATGAGAATAAATATATGTAAATGTATATAATAGAATTATATGTAATTGTGAATTATATATATTTCATATTTATATATTGGTTATATTTATATACATTTGATATTTATTAGATATCTTTATATATTAGATATATTGCTTATTTATATGTTTTGAGCACACATATATTGAATATATATATAATAAACACATATAAAGAGTCAATTAAAATCATATAAATGATATTGAATCATGGTGGTATATATGACATTTCTATAATGTTTTATGATTTACAGAGTCTTTTAAATATATGATATGCCCTTAGGGCTATATCCTAAACTTGCACACAGAGCATGTAGGTCCTCCAGAGGTGTGGCCACCCTCAGGTTCAAGCTGGACTTGTTCCCCTAAAACTAAATCAAACTCCTTTTGGTGTGCTCACTCTTACTAGTCAGTTAATAGATATAATTAGCTTAAAGCAAAAGCATTTGCTGATATAGGATCATAAGAACAATGATAACAGATATTCTTCTAATCATTCTTTGGTACACTCTCCTACAGATATACGCATAGTTTTAGGAGGAGTGGGCGCATACATCCTAGACAGGCATACATGTAGAGAACACATGCGATCTGTACAACTTACACTTCCAGCAATGAAGGGTTCCAGTGTTCTTTCTCTTCTTCCAGTGTCCTCATGTTGCTCTCTTAGGTACAGAATTTTTCCTAAGCCACTCAGTTGGACATTCTGGACCTGCTCTTTGCAGCAACTTAACTTGGAAGAGTCAGAGTGGCTTCTTTTTAACTCATGATCAATCTCCTCGAAATTGTTTCCTGCTCTGACTGGACTGATTTTTTATTAGAGTATGTCTTGTTCTTTAAAAGACTTCCAAGGGTATGGCTGGGTTCTTATCCAACCAATGACTCCTTGCTCTCTAGTTTCATTAAGGAGAACTATATACCTCTTAAAGGGATAACATCATGAAAATATTTCTTTGCATTTCCTTTCAGACCTCTTTGTCCCTGTTACCTATTCCTTATGTGCTTGATTGGGGAGAAATTTGTTATCGTGGGCAAACTTGCTTCCCCATCATCCCCCTTCCATCTACATTTGTTTTATTTCATTGAGTCTCAGAACAACCTTATATAGTAGGTGTCATTGTTAGCTCCATTTTATAGTTGAAGAAAAAAGACTGAATTAAGTTAAGGAATTTCCCAGGGTCATATAGCGTCTGAGGCAAAATTTGAATCTAGGCAATTTTTATCCCTTGCCCTCTGTGTCAACTTCAAGCATCCAACTTCCAGGCTAGTGCCCTGAGACCAATTATATTGCTGCCTTTTTTTCTTACTCATGACCACGATGATAAGGATAACCATCAGCATTTACATGGAGGTGACTAAAATGTTTAATATAGGACCACTGTTCCTTCTTTCCATACCATTGATTTGTAGAGAGAGTTCTGTGGTTTATAGCAGGAATGCTTATGGTGTTTGGAGTGGTCTAATGCTTTTATTTAAAAATCTGAGGGAGCTGTTACTAGAGAGCATTCTTATCATAAAATATCTAGGGGTTTTAGTGGCCCACAAGCATATTGAGTCATCAGTCTAAAATTAAATTAGGCTTAGGCTGCACAGAGAGAAGTATAGTGTTCAGAGTAAGAGAGAGACCACACATAAGATATCTTGTCCAGTTCTGGCCACCACATTTAGGACAGAACACTGATGGGATTTAGAACCTCTAGACAAGGGTAATCAAGATGTTAAGGGGCCTCAAGGCTATAACATATAAGGATGGAAGGGTTTATGGTTGTTTAGCCTTAAAAAATAGGGCTTAATGAGCCTATGATTACTGCCTTCACATATATAAAAAGACCATCTTTTGAAAAGAATAATTAAAATTGCTCTTGTCTTCAATTAGCAAAACATAAGTAATGAATGGAGTTTAAGCTACATCTAGGTAGATTTTGGTTTAATGTAAAAGTAAACTTTAGAGTTAAATGGCCAATTAGAGCTAACTAAAAATGAAATGAAATGCCCTATGAAATAATAAGGTCTCTATCATTGAGAATTACCAAGCAGAGTCAGAGTTATTGAAGAGAGTGATAGTTGATATGGAACTTAGACAAGATGATTCCTGAGATCCCTGCAAATTTCCATATTTGGTTCTAGGGGCCAGAGCTTAGATGGCAGAGTGAACCAGAGCTTCTCCATGTCACCATGAGAATCCTCTCTGACCAAGATTAAAACATTACCACAAAATGAATATAACATAAAGAGGCATGAAAAATAATTATAGAGAGGGGGGAATAAGGGTGGTGATAGGCAATGCTTAAACTTTACTGGCTCAGAGAGGGAAAAACAAATATACTCAGTGGGATATAGAATTCTATCTTACCCTACCAAAAAGTGGAAGGGGAATAAGACAAGGGAAGAGGGATGTAATCAGAGGGAGGAGAAGTGGGGGGTGACAAAAGCAAAATACTGGTGAGGAGGAACAGAGAGAAAGGGAATAGAGCAGGACCTAAAAGGGATAATATGATGGAGGGCAATACAAAGTTAGTGATCATATTGCTGAATGTGATTGGAATGAACTCACCTAATAAACAGAGTGGATTAAAAAACAGAATCCTACTATATGTTGTTTGCAATAAACACATTTGAGGCAGGGTGACACATACAGATTCAAGGTAAAAGGCGGGAGCAGAATTTATTATGCATCATTTAAAGTAAATAAACCAGGAGAAGCAATCATGATACCAGACAAAGCTAAAGTAGAAATTGATCTGATTAAAAGAGATAAGGAATGAAATTACATTTTGCTGAAAGGTACTATAAACAATGAAGTGATATCATTGCTAAACATTTATGCACCAAATGGTTTAGCATCTGGATTTCTAAAGGAGAAATTAAAGGAGCTTAAGGAGGAAATAAATAGTAAGACCATATTAGTGGGGGATCTCAACCTTTCCCTTTCAGAATTAGATAAATCAAACCAAAAAATAAATAAGAAAGAAGCAAGGGAAATGAATGAAATGTTAGAAAAATTAGTTTATAGATATCTGGAGAAAACTGAACATGGATAAAAAGGAATATACCTTCCTCTCAGCAGTACATGATACATATACAAAGATCAACCAAGATATACTAGGGCATAGAAATATTGCAAACAAATGCAAAAAAGCAGAAATAATAAATGCACCTTTTCCAGATCATAATGTGGTAAAAATTGTAATTAGCAAGGGTCAATGGAAAGGCAAATTTAAAATTAATTTAAAACTAAATAATTTAATTCTTTTAAATTCGTGGGTCAAAAAAGAAATCATAGAAACAATTACAGACTTCATTAAAGAGAATGACATTGAGGAGACAACATATCAACGTCTATGGGATACAGCCAAAGCAGTACCCAGGGGAAATTTTATATCTCTGAGTGCTTATATCAGCTATACAGAGAGGGAGGAGATCAATGAATTGGGCTTGCAACTTAAAAAATTAGGGAAAAAACCAAATTAAAAATCCCCAGATAAAAACTAAGTTAGAAATCAAATTCTCAGATTCGGTTTTATGGTTAATGAAGATCAAAGGCAGCCTTGGAGAAAGATTTGTCTTTGAAATATTTGATATAAATAGGAAGGAGCAGTTCATAATTATGATGGTGGTGAAAATTGCTTGTAGACTGTATACAAATATGAATTTCATATATACATACATACATATAAATTATTAGAGCAACTTCCCTCGCCTTTTCTGGTTGTTTCCCTGAATCATTCACTAGTTGCCAAGCAGTGATAGAGGGAAAGAAGCACAAGGTAATGAAACTTGGGTTAATCTTCTCAATTTACCTTGTTGAATTGAGACCCTGATTCATACTGATTACCTGACTCATTTTTCTTAAGTCAGAATGACCAAATATGTCATGTATCGTCACCAATTGAATTTTAATGCCATGATTGAATGCATTTAGTTCTAAAACCAAGTAGAACACAAGAAAATCTTTCTCTTATGATTCAGAATTTACTCTGTATTTTGCAGTGACTTTGGCCATCATTATAAGCATCTATTCAATTAATGAATAGAAGTACCAATGACAAGAGTGTTTCAAACAGGAGAATCTGGATAGGTTTTTTTATATTTTTATAGAACACAGAATTTATCTGGTCATTTGAAATTTGCCTCACCTATATTTTTACTATCTATGTGGAAGCAGACAAAAAGTGTTTTCTGCTTCTGAGACTACTTTATCCCCAGGCCAATAACAAGGTAGTTTATAGAGCCATTTCAGTTTCATACCATTCTAGTTTAAAATGTATGATGCTGTGCCTTGGAAGTAAGATGGTAGATCTAGATCAGTGATTCCCAAAGTGGGTGTTACCACCCTCTGGTGGGTGCTCCAGCTATCCAGGAAGTTGTTGATGGCCAGAGGTGCATTTATCTTTCCTATTAATTGCTATTAAAATTTTAAAAAATTAATTTCCAGGGAGCTAAGTAATATTTTTTCTGGAAAGGGGGCAGTAGGTCAAAAAAGTTTGGGAACCACTGGTCTAGATCTAATTTAGATCTGGCTCTATAGGCTATCCTACTCTGAATCCATCACAGTACTTTATAGTTATTCCTGAAAGAGTAAGTTATCCTTTTGCCTGCTTCTCTAAAGGCACTAGGCTCATGACAAGAGAAATCCTTTTTTCTCATATTTTGCTAAATTTTGGCTATTATAAATAACTTGAATGGACATAAGTTATGTGTACAGTCTAGAAAAGAAGAAGATAACTAATAAACAGGGTTTAAAATTATTTCATTTTACAATTTATCACTTTATGCAAAGCCTTAGTCTACTCCACCAACAACCACCTCTACCCTAAGGATTATTTATCAGAGAGACATGGTGTTGTAACTAAATTCATCTTATTCAACCAGATTCCCAAGTGTCTGCTTAATAAAGAACTAACCAAACCTGTCATCTCCCTAAAGGCTTCATCAATAAAGGTGAAAAAAAATCCTACCAAAACATGAAGCTAGAGCTTATTTGAAATAGTTAACATATAAATAATGAAATAAATCCACAATTCTGAAGGTTGAGCATGAGCTTGTTTTGTTAACAGACTTAAAGCTCATTTTAATTGTTTATTGGAAGTAACTATCCTGTAAGAATTTTTAAAAGTTGAAGAAAGAGAATCTTTTGAAGCTAGAAGTCTTATATGAAATAGAAAATGAGATAAGATAGGATTAAGATAAGAACTAACAGAATGGAATAAAATATGAGAATTTATGACCTAGGCAATAAGATTTATGAGGGATTAAAGAAGGAGAGAGATTACTGTTTCTTGGAATTACTGGAGAAGGCTTGAATTCTATCTTAAAAGTTTGATAGGAAGTAGAAACCCCATAGAAGGTAGAAAGGACAAATGGAATTTCTTTATCTTTCCCTTCTTTCTCTTTCACTCATTCCCTTGATTCCCTTACCAAGTTCAAAATGTCAGATGGGTGGAACAGCATGATCAGAGATGAGAGAATGTGGCTATGTTAGTAAGTGTAATCATTCTCATGGCCATATTAGTAGGTGGGGTCATTTTAGTACCTTTTTTCTTCTGGTTTCTATCTACATTAATACCATAAAATTATCTTGCTTTCTCCAGTCATATTATAAACCTGTTAAGGATGGAAATCACCTTATTATACTTCCATTTTCCCCATGCCAGAAGTGTCAAAAACATGGGCTACATTGCTGCTGCCAATAGTCTATAAGCCAGTTTAAAATGTACTTGGGAAATATTTACCAAAATAAATAAAAATACATCAGAACATAGACAATGTTAATTTGTATTTTTCTAAGTCAATATGCAACCTATAGAAGTCCTTACATACAGTTTAGTGGCATCCATTTCTATTTGAGTTTGACACCACTATCCCATAGCACCTAAAAGGAATGAACATCACATAGCAGGTGTTCAATCAATATTCACTTGAATGAAATTTGTGTGAAAAAGAGAGTGTCTTTTATAATCTTGGGTGTGAAATGAGTGACAGGTCAAATTATTCTTTCTGCTGGATGAGGTGTAAATATAATAAATATATATTTTAGGACTCCTTCACTGCAGAAGACAACCTCAGCCATGAATTAGAAAATGCTTGCATCTTGGAAGGAAAACCATGACAGCTAGACATCACCTTGCTGACAAAGGTCCATAGAGTCAAAGCTTTGGTTTTTCCAGTAGCAATGTATGGCTGTGAGAGCTGTACTGTAAGGAAAGCTGAGTGCCACAGAATCAACACTTTCAAATTATGTTGTTGGAGAAGACTTTTGAGAGTCCTTTGGACATGAAAGGGGCCAAATCAGTCAATGTTCAAAATGATTAATTCAGATTATTTATTGGAAACCAAATACTGGAGGTGAAGCTTAAATATTTTGACCACATAATGAGAAGACAGAATTGGAAAAGACCCTGCTGTTCAGAAAGATTAATGGCAAAAGGAGAAGAGGATGGAAGAGGATGAGATGGATAGAAAGTGTCATGGAAGCAACAAACATGAGCTTGGACAGATTTTGGGGGAGAGTGGAGTATAGAAGGTCCTGGAATGCTATGGTCCATGGCTTCATGAGGAGTTGGACACTACTGAATAACAACAACAAACAACAAACAACAAACAACAAACAAACAAACAACAACAAGTTAAAAATGTTGGTAGAACACCAAAAAGCCACACGCAATCAGGAATCATCCCAATTGGTTAAGAATGGGCTGAAATTGTCAAATGAAGGAATGTGTGTACCCCTGTAGTGACTAGATAAGTTATTTTAAAAACTCACACTCAAGATTATAAAAGACACTCTTTTTCACACAAATTTCATTCAAGCGAATATTGATTGAACACCTGCTTTGTGATGTTCTTTCCTTTTAGATGCTATGGGATAACTCAAATAGAAATGGATGCCACTAAACTGTATGTAAGGACTTCTATAGGCTGCATATTGACTTAGAAAACTACAAATTAACATTATCTATGTTCTGATGTAGAAGGCACAGTTCTTAGAAACTAGAATGGTGATAGTTGAGGAAGAAATATTTATAGTATCTATCTGACAGCATTGTTGTAAAGAAAACGGTTTGCAAACTTTAAAATGTTTTGCAAATGGATGTTTTTGTGAGTTGGCATTATCTGCATTATAATCGCTTCAAAAATCTTCTCACTGCCTTGCTTCTAATTTGCTGGGAAACCAGTTAACCAGTCTTAAAAATCATGTCAAGTCCTAGTGTGTAGGAATCTGAGTGAAACCCTCAGATGTGAAATATATGGCTTTAGGGGAGGAACTTTGGGACCTATTTTGAATATGCTGAGGTCTTTTTAAGTTAATTAAAGTAAAGGCTATATTGTCAGAAGACTGGTTAAGTGGGCTTATTGCTCTAACGCTAAAAATCAATTCAACATTTGATATGCATTTTTGTTCACTTCAAGAAAGCACTCTATGTATGAAGGGAGAATTGGAGAATAATAAATCACTTATATAGTCCTTTTAAGATTCACAAAATATATATCACACAGTAACCCAGTGAGACAGGGCAAATGTTATTACTCCCATTTTATAGATAACTAATTGAGACTTTGGGGATCTAATCCTCAACTTAGGGCTCTTTCTGTTACTTCATACTAATATCCTGTCTCTACCCTCAAGAAACATACTCTCTCATGATTTTCAGAGTATTTTCACATCTATGACCTAATTTCAAAGATATCACATGTGTGTGTCCTGAAGAAAGTACGTTAGAAAATTTGGTTTGAGGCATTTGTCTAGGAAGCATCGGGTTGGAGTTAGTGTTCGAAGATCTGGGTTTGAATCGTGGTTCTAGTCCAGGGGTCGGCAACGTATGGCTCTCAAGCCATATCTGGCTCTTTTGAGGGCCAGATATGGCTCTTTCTGCAGGAGCCATGAAGTCCATTTTTTTTTCAGGCACCGTTACAGGAGCGGCACTGTGAGCACTGTATGGCTCTCATGAAATTACATTTTTAAAAATGTGGCGTTTATGGATCTCATGGCCAAAAAGGTTGCCAATCCCTGTTCTAGACACTTACCAGTTTGATCTTTGGCAAATTTCTTTACTTCTCTGGGCCTCATTTTCCTCATGTGTAAAATGAAGGGTTGAGTAAGATTATCTCTAACCTCTGTTATCCAATAACACAGGAATAGCCAGGTCTGCTTTATATATACATATGAAAATACAGTTCTTCATATGTCATCATAAAGAGACCTGAGGAAGGTGTTCTTAACACTTTATCTTCTTCCAAAACACCTTTTTGACTTGCCCACCGATGCCTGAACTTCAGCTTTTATAGATTTTTTTCCTTATTTATCCTGGGTTATTAATTCAGAACTTAGCAGAGGGCCTGGCACATGTTAATAAATGCTTATTGATTGTTTGTGTTAAAATATAAGTATCTCTAGGAGGGCTAACACATTAAGTCTCATCAGTTATTAATACGTTAGAAAGAAAGCAATGGCTGGATTTTTTTCAAGAGCAAGTTTTAGAGGGGAGAAAGGGAAAAAGATGCCAAGGACAATGAAGAGATTGGGTGGAAATTTAAAAAAAAAGTGTCATCAGTCTTGGGAGTGGGTTAGGGAAGATGCATAAAAGAGAAGATTGAGGCTGAAGATATATTTTATCTTTTAAACAATTTTGTTATTGGCCAGTCCTGGGTAAAATTATGGGGCTTCCTATAGGGACCAAGTTCTTCAGAGAAGTTGGTGAGAAGAGTCTTGAATTCAGGCCATGTATCACAATATGCCTTAGGCAGGTGGCAACGATTTATTTTCTCCTTGACTGATTCCTCTCTCTTCTCAGAAAAGTGTTGAAGCCTGAGAGTTCATCCCATTGCTACTTGGCATGACCCAGAGAGCAGAGCTCTTAAGTCCCTTTCTTATCAGAGGTGCCTTAAATTATCTCTGGCTGAATTGGAGGGCTAGAGAGAAAAATGAAGGGAAAAAGGAAATCCTCTCTTCTCTACATAGTTACTTTCCCCCTAATTTAGTCACTCAGGCAAGTGTTACAGTGGGGGGCCCTATTAGAGAGAGATTGGTCTGCTGACTTAGCCCATTTTGTCAAGTGACCCCTTCACAGCTCTGGCTCCAGAGAGAGTTAAGTGAGGCTCTTTGACTTGTATCTGATAAAAGCCAAAGGCTAAAACTAAAAAGCCATAGCTCACTTTTAATTTAGTGCTTTTACTTAGTAAGGTCAAAATTTTCTTCTTTACCTGGCATTTAAGACTTTCATTGGCTGCTTTTCCATTCCTTCCTTTCATTCAGATAGTATGCCACAATAAAACTAGGCTATTTGCTATTTCCTGAATGTGACTTACTCTGTTTTTTTTTGGTTTTTTTTTGCTTCCATGGGTTTGTATATAAACAAATTCACTATTTCCCTTCAAATCTACTATTTCCACCCTAAATCCACCTGCCAAGATCTTTTGGACCATCTTTCAAGGTCCAGATCAGATGACACGCCTTTCATGATTCTCTCAGTGGGACATATTCTCTCCCTCCTCTGTACACTCACATTCTTATACTTGGAACTTTCCTCTTAAACCCTGTGTTTCCATTATTTCAAGAACATTTTATATTTTCTTTTAGATTATAAGCTTCATAAGGCCAGGGGCCAGGTCTTTTTTTCTCTGAATCCTTAGCATTGAGCAGAGTGTCTTGCAGTTATTGATGCATCAACGAACACTTGTGGAATAAATGAAAATTTTTCAACCCATCCGTACCACCCATTTCTGTCACATATACTCTAGAAAACTAAAATTCACAGGTGTCTTAAAAATAGCAAGGCCAGTGAGACACCAGTCTAGGGTATCAAAACAGAGAGAGCAGAGGAAAAACAAAATAGGCATTTATCATCTCAAGTATCTATGTCATTAGGCTAGAAAAATATGATTTTATATTTTTGCCTCTGGGACAAAATTAGCTTTTCACAGTACTTTTAGAATGCTGTGCATTCTGTAGAATCTTGAAGAATTCCATCAGTTTCCTCTTACTTGACTTCCACTTGCCTTAGAGTGGTTACATTCCCAAAATTCCATCTCATTACTTCCTCGTGAATTCATGGGGAAAGAGGGAAAGTTGCTCTTAGTGGTAGTGAGTGAGAAGCTCAGAGTAAGGAAAGAGATAACTAGGCTAGATTTCCTCTCTCATGTGTATGAGCCAATTGCAGAAATCATTGTTGCTTCAGAGGAGGCTGTTAAAGTCCTAACTGGGCTTATGGTACTAGAATTATGATTATGAGCCATATTCAGGTTTTATATAAGCCCAGTGAGGCATAATTAAATACTTCTTATTTGATGCAACCTCCCTCTCTCCCTCTGTGCCTAACCAAGTCGTGCACTTATTAAGTACTGACTAATGCCTGGCACTACATGAGGAGCTGGGGTTACAGAAATGAAGAAGTCCTTGCCCAAATTCATTGGACATTCTATTGGGGGAGGGCCAACACAGGCAACTAACTACTATCTATACTATATGTACTATAACTAACTAATAAATAAAACAAATGAACACAGATAAATATGAGAAAGTAAATGCAAAGTGATTTCTGGAGGAGGGTGGGATACTAGCAACTGGGATTGGAAGAAGGGGAAGATCAGTGTAGGAGGGAACACTTGAACTGAAGAAGCTAGGGATTCTTTGAGGTGGAGGTGAGGAAGGGGGTCATGGAAATGGCATGGAGATAGTCTTGCAAGGAGATAGGAGGCGGAATATTACATTACTAAAATTTGAAAGTATGGCTAAATAAATTGTAGCTTAAGACACACACATAAACAATCAAGAGCTATTTGATTCTGCATGGATAACAGAGAATAGGTAGTACTTGGTTTAGTGAAAAGTCGATTCCCCCTTCTAGCTTCCTGATTTCAGTCAAGTCCCACTTAAAATCATACCTTCTAGAGGAAGCCTTTTTTAAAGTCCCGTAAGTCTAATACCTTTTTCCTATTTGTTATTTCCAGCTTTTTCCTGTATAGAGCTTGTTTATACTTAGTTGTTTTGCAAGTTGTCTTCCCTCTTTAGACTGAGCTCCATGAGAGCAGAGATTGTCTTTTACTTTTCCTGGTAACCTCATTGCTTAACACAGTGCCCGATATACAGTAGGCACTTAATAAATGTTGATTGATTCAATGATCCACTGAATGTGGGATCTAGTTCTGGTTTTTCCATTAACAATGTGACTTTAGCAAGTGTCTTTATGTTCCAGTTTGTTCTATTGTCAGATAGAGACATGATTTATAATAGATCATTTTAAAAAAAGACTATTCTAGCTTTTGAAACTCTGTAATTCTAGATCTAAGTAGACACTTTCAAACTCCACAGTGTTATATATGATGGGCCATACACTACATTGATTCAACAAAGATTGAAGAGCAGAAGTTTGTGGTCACCTCATGCACTGCTAGCCTGACCATGAAAAGGCTACATCAGACAGGGGTTGAGAAGGGAGCAGATTAAACTGTTCAATTGGGACAGCATACCAGCATTCTCATCCAAGCTGGGCTTGTGATTAGCCAGCATATGAAAGTAGAGAAGGGTAACACTGATTCTGGTCCATAATGATAAAGCTGATCCACATAATTCTGTAGATAGCAGAGCAAAGGAATACCAAGGCTGTTATGGAAAGAAATAGGTAGGAATCTTGTTGCATTGAGAGTCATCATAGCTTTCTTTCCATGTATGCCAGAATGTCCTATTGATGTACTTTTCTTTTTGGAATAGAGCCAGGTAGACCTGGAAGTATCTGATGTGCCTGGATTTATATTGTCTAACTAGCAAAAAGTCTGGGAATATCTAATATAACTAACTATAGAGTGGGTCTGAGATGATTTCTTTTTACAGGTTCACCAATTGCGACATATCTGATGCTCTTTTTCTGAGACAACTTTTTTCTTTAAATTCAATTTTATTTTATTTTCATTTCTGAATTCTCTCCCTCTCCCTCTCTTTTACTTTCCATTGAGAGAGCAAGAAAACAAAGCATATTATAAAAATATATAGTCAAATAAAAACAAATTCCTGCATGTCTAAAAACAATACAGATATATATGCTTCAATCTACACTCTGACTCCATCACCTCTCAAAAAATAGAAAGGAGATTTCAACATGAGTCCTTTTGAATCATGGTTATTGTGTTGATGAGAGTTATAAATGCTATTATGTAAATTGCTCTCTTGATTTTGCTCATCTCATAAAAGTCTTCCTAGATTTCTATGAAGCAGTCCCCTTTATCATTTCTTATAACACAGAAATATTTCATCACATTCATATATCATAACTTGTTCAGCCATTCGGTTCATTTCCCAGTTGATACATACTTCCTTTTTGTTAAACCCTTAACTTCTACGTATTGGCTCCTTGGTGGAAGATTGGTAAGGGTGGGCAATGGGGATCAAGTGACTTGCCCAGGGTCACACAGCTGGGAAGTGTCTGAGGCCAGATTTGAACCTAGGACCTCCTGTTTCTAGGCTTGGCTCTCAATCCACTGAGCTACCCAGCTGCCCAATATGTACTTCCTCAATCTAATTCTTTGTCCCAACAAAAGGACTTCTCTAAGTATCTTTATATGCTTATATAAATACTTCAATATTTATGGAATAAATACATAGCTACTTATAGAAATATATATATATATATAAAGATCATATATATGTATATATATATACATATACATACATACACACATATATATATAGTAATGTATATGTCCTTTTCCTTTTCCTTTTATCTCTTTGGAGTAAAAATCCAGTAGTGATATTGCTAGATGAAAGGATATGCACAGAATAGCTTTTTAGTTCCAAATTGCTCTCAAGAATGCTATACCAGTTCATAGTCCTAAAAACAGAATATTAATGGAGTAATACATTAATAGTCTCTCTAACATTTTTCTTTTTCCTTTTTTTCTTTTTGGCTAACTTTGCCAATCTGAAAGGTATGAATTAATTCAGAGTTGTTTTAATTTGCATTTCTCTAATTATTAATGATTTAAATCAATTTTTTCATATAGTTATTGATAGTTTGGATTTCTTCCTCTGAAAACTCCCTATTCATATCATTTGACCATTTTTCCATTGGGTAATGGCTCTTATTCTTATAAATTTGAATTGATTTCTTATATATTTTAAAAATGACACCTGTATCAGAGAAACTTTTGAAGATTATACCCCAATAGTTTCCTGCTTCTTTCCTAATTTTAGCTGCATTGGTTTTGTTTATGTTATCAAATTTCATATTATTAAAATTGTTCATTTATCTCCTGCAAACCTTTCTATTTCATGTTTGGTCAAGAATAACTTTGTTTTCCACAAGGTGTGGCTATTCAGGGGCTAAGGAATCTGTTGCAAGTAATGGGTAGCAATGTAGATAGGGATTCTAAAAAGTAGAAGTTGATGGGGAAAGAATATTTTAGACAGAATAACAGTTTCTGTAAAATCATGGAGGTAGTATATAGATGATATGTCATATAAAAGGCATAGTGAGTAGATCAGCTTAACCAGAAAATTGATTGCATGATATGGAATCAGTCTTGGAAGATAGGTTGGAACCACATTATGAAGAGTTTTAAATACCAGACAATGGAACTTGTATTTTGTCCTATAAGCAATAAAGAACCACTTTTTATTGTGGAAGGAGTCCTCAATCTGATGAATTCACTGATCTTTCAATGATAATCTAAAATATCATTTTCAAGGAAGCTAGTGTTTAAATTATTATGAAAGCTGTAATAGCTAAATATAAATCAATGAAATATTTGGGCATTTGTTGTTAGTCTTTTTGACTTGAAGTGTCTGGAAGACATATCCAATTTAATGGATTGTCTCAGTCTACAAAAACCAATCATTTGACCTCCTTTTAGCTATTGAAAAAGCTATTACTTTTATGCAAAGTTTGGAAAACTAAGCCTCTGTGGCCAATATTGCAGTCAAACTTGCCAGGTTTGGAAGAACCAGGATTCATCAAGCAATAAGACCCAAGCAATTGCAAGAAAGAAAAATGGACCAGAGAAAGAACATGGTTAAGATCCCGTGTTCCAGAGGGATAATGTCTAGATCAGATTGCTGTCTTTTCCCTCTGATATTATACCCCATTTCTCAGAAAAAGCCATTTTACTCAGCTAAAGATGAAATGCACCACCAATGACATACCCATACAAGGAATCCTGAAGCTTTTCAAAAGAGGACTGTAGATATGAGTCTGGGTAAGACGACAATGAGAGGAATGGTATAATTGTCAGAAGATCTGGCCTCAGTTTTGATGTGTGCAATTTACTTGCTATATAAATAATCTTCAACTCTTGAATCCCATACCTAAAATGCTGATAATTCCTACTTTGAGTATCACTTTTGAAAATATATGTGGAAAGCTTTGAGCAACAATCAACCTCATCTGTGAAGTGGGGATAATCATAACTGGAGAACCTACTTTACAGGGTGATTATGAGACTCAAATGAAAAGATGAATGTAAAACATCTTGCAAATTTGGAAATTATGAATGCCAGTTATTTTTCTTGCTACTAGGGAATAATTTATCATTAGGACCATCCGCATGATATTTTCCTACAGGTAAAGTGTGGGATTACTGCCTTTTGTAGAACAAAACTCAAATATATCAAGTGAAATTGCTGTGAGTCCACGTACTATTTTCTCTTCCTCTTGTACATCCTCCATAGCTGTTGGAGATCATGTCTGGACAAGTTCTTCTAAAATCCTACAATGTAATTTGTTTGGGGCTGGGCACTTAAACCAACCAGAGGCATCTAGGCCCTTTCTTATGATTTCCCCAATTAACTTGGGTTTTCGTTCTCTAGCAGCCATTTTTGTTCTGTCCTTTCAAATTCATTTGCTCCATCAATCAATAAGTATATCAAATGCCTACTATTTGTTAATAACCAAAATTGGTAATAGGAAAAGAAAGACAAACATGAAATAGGTCCTGTTCTCAAAAAACTTGCATTTAAGGGGAAAATAACATGTATATATATATATATACATACATATATATGTATGTGTATATATATATATATATATATGTATATATAAAACACAAGGTGTTTTCTGAGTAGGAGAGGCATTAACAGCTTGAAGGATCCAGAAGAAACTTCAAGGGAAGTGATGTGTGAATTGAACATGGAAGCTCATTGGTGTCTAGATAACAGCTGCCTTTAGAGGTGACTTTTCTTTGACTCAAGAACCACGAGACTGACAGAATAGGTTATGTAGGCTGGATCCAGATTGGAGTAATAAACTTCTTGGGGGACTCACTGCAGGTAAGAGATCATCTTAAAGACCATGCCTCCCATCTTTGCTGGGCTTTGGTCATGATACATTTGCTTAGGCCAACTACCTAGTACACATTTGTTTTCAAATTCCTCTCCCTCTCTTTCCCCTACCCCACAAGCCTCTAGTACTTTCTTCTTCTTTTTTTTCTGGCAGAGAATGAATTCATTCACCTTTATCACCTTATCAGTGCCTCAATGTGCTATTATCTTCTTTTCTCTTCTCTTGATTCCCTAGTATTTGAATTGGGCTGGGATAAAATTAAAAAAAAAACAACTTGGATAGAGAAACTCAAGACTGTCAAATTTAGGGAAGTGTGAAGAAATTCCATTTAACATGTCTAACTCTGGAATTCTTGCCAAAACCTTTCCTGGGGTCCAAATGGTTGCCCTGTTTATACTCCCTTTCATTTTGGGAACCAAAAAAGTAGGCTTTTCCATACAACCCCAAAGTCAGTGAATATTCTGTTTCTCATTTGGGAGAATGAGTTTTGAAAAGGTTAATGGGTAATCCCAGGGCCAGAAAGCTTGAGGTATATAAGCATATCAATCAGCAATGCAGGCCTCAACTAAAAAGAGAATAATCACTTTAATTTCATACCTAGATGAGAAAAGTTATTCTTTCTTTCCAGCTCTAACCAGAATTGAATTTCTCCTAAGTGGAGGACCCTTCCTCTAAGGATAATTAAGCCACCAAGTACATAAGAATACAAACTGTCTTTATATTTCCTAAAAACCCATTTCTATCAATTCTTTTGCCTAGTCAACATGCCATGGCCGTATACCATCTCAAGTCTCAACTCTTCTTCTTTGCCATTCAAGGTCCTGCCCTTCTTACTCAACCTATCAAGTCAGGCCAGTCTCTTCATTGTTCCCCATGTACAAACCATGCTTATTTTGGCATCCACATATTTTAAAATGTTGTTTACCCAGGCTGAAATATCCTCCATATTCTTATTTTCTATCTAACTTATCTTCACGAGTTGGCTGAAAGAAGAGAACACAATGTTGGTAGAGTGGGAAAAAGTAGAGCTCTTATGATTTGAAGTCATAAGACTTGGATTCATATCTTGAATTTGTAATTTTTTACTGGCTCTGTGACTGTACAAATCATTTGACAACTATCCATTACCTATAAAGGGAGGGGATTGAGTTAGATGATCTTTCTAGCTCAAATTCATTCCTGTGAGCCTCATATATGTCACTTCTTTCTTGAAGGTTTCTTTTCCAGTGATCCTAGTAATGGCAGGAGAAGCACTAAGTTCAAAGGTAGTCTAATAAAGAAATAAAGTAAGTAGCATTCATAGAGTGCCTTTTATGTGTCAGGTACTATGCTAAGTGCTTTACAAATACTTCATTTGTAAAAATGTATCATTTGAAAAGAAAATCATTTGATTCTTTCAGCAACTCTGGGAGGTAACTACTGTTATTATCCCCATGTTACAGTTAAAGAAATGGATACAAATAGGTTAAGGGGCTTGCCTAGGGTGGCACAGCTAATAAGTGTCCCAGGCTGGATTGGAAATGAGATCTTTTTTACTCTAGGCTCAGCACCTAAAAATGCATAGTAAGACCTCTCCTCCTTTACCCATTTAAGAAAAAAATGACAATTTTTCATTTTGGGAATTCCATATTTCCATTATTGAAGACACACACACACTTCATCACCATTTACTTCCTCTCCCTATCTTGGAACCCAGTGCTCATGCTGCCATCATTCTTGTTGAACCCATTCTTTTTTAAATATAATAAATAATATAATAAATAAACTTTCTCTTATTTTAAGGATATACTTTTTTAACTTCTCCCAAACATGAGTGACCAGACATTAAGAATAAGGATGCACATTTCCTTAGTGCTTCAAGGTACATATAAAACACTTTGCTCACAACAGCTATGTGAATGAAGGCATGGGTATTTTATTATCCACATTGTGCATAGGAGTAAACTGAAGCCCAGGTTGCACAGCCAATAAGGCAAGAGAAGAGAGTCAAACCTTTTATTTCCATGACTTTGTTTGAACCACTCAAGTTTTTTTAACCCTTATCTTCTCTCTTAGAATCAAATACTGGGTATTGGTTCTTAGACAGAAGAGTGGTAAAGGCTAGGCAATGGAGGTTAAGTGATTTGCTCAGGGTTCACACAGTTAAAGAAATGTCTGATGCCATATTTGAACCCAGGACCTCCTTCTCTGGGTCTGGCTCTCAGTCCAATGAGCCACCTAGGTGTCCCCCAGTTAATATTTCTGAGCCCCCATTCCCATATCTGTAAAATGAAGAGTATTGGACCATATAGTCTCTCAGGTCCCTTTTAGCTCAAAATCCTATGATGTAAAATAGAGATATTTAGTATATTCTCTTTTGATCATTTTAAGAGTTGGGCCTGATACACTCTCAGATCCTTCTGAAAGTGATGTGGGTCACAGAAGTCTGTAATACATCCTCTATTATGTCTTCCCAATTCCTACTTGGCATTAGCCCTACCCCTCTCTTCTCTCCATCCACCCAGGAAGGAATTGTAATTTACACTTCTAAACTGGGTTTGGATTTAAAAAAAATCTTCTCTCCTCTTCTATAGTTTATTCTCAGGCCTGAAACCTAGCTGACAATGGTCTCTTTTTATTTTTATTTTTTCCTCAAGATCTCAGATGCCTTTATATTTCATTTGCTGACAAAGTCAGACTTTTAGCACTCTTTTCTTTGAAAAGTCCAGTAAGAGAAATTTCAGAAAGAAGAATTAATTTTCAGAACCTAAAGCTGGACTGAAGAGAATGGTAATATTTATTAATTTAATCAAGAGAGGAAAATAATTATCTGTTGATAACTGTTATTCTACAGTTAGGTTAATTATGCATATTTTTAAAATAGGAAACATTTAAAAGAGGTATATGAATTTTTTCAAAAAGATGGTTCTGAAAGATTATGTGCATCTGAATCATCTGGAAGTTCTATGAATCATATTTGTGAATATCAATAATTATTTTCATATTAATATAATTAAACATTACATTCAGATCTATCCATCAGCCTAGGAGAAACATAGTGAGTAAATAAATCTTCCAATTATCTTCACTTTCCAGTCCCTCTTTCTTCTTCTCTCTCTCTTTTTTCAAAATATCTCTAATTATCACTCTTGCTACAAGTATAATCAACTTGCATAAATTAGATTCTATTCTTAGCTTTGGTTTAGCCATCTCCCTCATCTTTTTTCTAGCACTTTGTATGTTATGGTGACAAATTTCTAAGCTAACACGTCTATTCAACACGCAACCCAAACTTAAAGGACCAAACTAAAATGACATATTTACATACAGTTTCTCTGGAAATAGTCTAAACACATAGAAGAACAATGAGTCCTCGTTTTGCCCATTTCTTCCTATGTCCCTGAGTGTTGAATTATGTTAATTATCCATGCTTAGTTGTATTTCTCACTTTCACCACTGACTGACCCCCAACAATTTCAACACAGGCTAAGCTAGGATCTAGTCTTGTGAACCCACCCTCTCCAAACACCAATCAATCAATAACAATTACTGATTGCTGACAGCGCATATTACCAGCAATGTACCAGGTGCTATGTAAGATACAAGTGAAGTAAATGAGATCCCTGCCCTCAAGGTCCTTATAATCCATTTGAGAGGCCATGATATAGGGTGAAATAATAAAAAATTGTAAGTCCTATGCAATTCAGCTTAAGGATTTCATGGAATCCAGAATACAGAGTCCCAAAAGGTTTTGTGTTGGAGGTGGAAACTTGGGATGGGTATGAAGGATGTAAGCCTGGGTTAGGTGTGGATAGGTGGAGAGGAAGGAGAGATAGATTTCAGGCTAAAAGAAGAGTCTAGTACAGATAATTTTTGTATTATATGATGAACAAGCTAGACTTGAGCATAATTATTTTACTACTTTCACGTCCTATTAAGACAATTTGTTGAATTCATTGATCTTCAATTAATCTGTAATTCAATCAAAAGAAGAATCTACAGGTCAAACATTATAACCTTCATATAGATTCTAGATTGCTGGTGCTTTTTCCAGGCATAGAATAGTGGGAGATAGCTTGCTTTAGAGTCAGTGTGACCTAGGTTTTAGTTCTTCTTCTGCCTAGTCTCACAGCATAGATTAGGACCCTGGAGAAGCCACCTTTCAGGGCCCTTACTATAAATATTCTCTAATATTATTTGTAATATATGATATATATACATGCATATACACATAAAATGCTAATAATTTCCTAATAATATAAATCACAAAGAAGCTATTGATATGATCTGAATTGGTAGAGGAAATTCCTTACATAGTAGTAATGAAAACTTTACTGATGAAATCATAGATTTGCATCTTCCCCCCCCCCCCCAAATCTAAACACTACAACCTAATGGTCTCATGGCAAATAGGATCTCAATCTTATATGGTATCAAAGAGGGCTGTTTCCTACCACCACTTCTTTTTCAACCTATATCTTAACTTGAAAGAACTAAAAGGTTAATTGGATACATGTCATCCTGCTAGAGAAAACAAGATATGCAACCCATTTTATTCTGACAACATTTTTTGACCAAAAGCTATCTTAAGAAACAGTTTAGATGTTTATTAATTGGCTATTGTCAAACCCACCATCTCAGCATTAATTAGTGGAAAGCTAATATTATTGTATTTGGTGGGCATTCACAAACATCTACACAATTAATCTTGCTCCTATCCAATAGGTTATTTCATTCATTATTTTGTGGGCTCGTGTTGCTACAAACTCTTCCTGACTGGCAATCAGAGTCCACTTCTTAGAATTAGAACAGGTCAAGAATGAGCTGCTTTTGTGGACTGGGATGGTAGCTAGTAACACTAACCCCAAAAATGTTTAGGCTAAAGTTGTCTCTTTTTTCCTTCCCTTCTTACAGCTATAAACACCAAACATTTTTTATCATGCGTTATCAATAATATGTTTGTGTGTGTGTGTGTGCGTGTGTATTTTCTTGTGGGCATTTTGAGTGTAGAGGAGGGAGAAATTTTTCCCAATGGTACCTGTATATCTGCTGTTGGAGGTGTCCAAGTTGGAGTTAGGTTTTTTCAGCCCTGAAAGGTCACTGCCTCATCAGAAGGAGGGCCAAAAGCTTTTACAGGGGCAGGAATGGGGTAGGAAAGGGAAGTGTTGTAATAGATTATAAACGGTAGGAATATTTGGGTTGGAGACAAGTGTCATGATTGGCCAACAGATTAATCACTTCCTTGGAGTCATGACCGTGAAGTCTCTACTTACAACTGCTCTTATATAGCATAAAATATTTGTCTTTTTTTTTTTAAACCCTTACCTTCCATCTTGGAGTCAATATTGTGAATTGGCTCCAAGGCAGAAGAGTGGTAAGGACTAGGCAATGGGGATCAAGTGACTTGCCCAGGGTCACACTGGGAAGTGTCTGAGGCCAGATTTGAACCTAGGGCCTCCTGTCTCTAGGCCTGGATCTCCATCCACTGAGCTATCCAGATGCCCCCAAAATATTTGTCTTAATTAAATAGTCGAATAAGTTCTTGAGAAGATCCCATACTTCTTCTTGGAGAAAATACTGACTTTACCTACTGGTTCCCTTCCATGCTGGACACACTTGTGTCAAAATGGGTTGGTTTTCTGTTTTGGTGGGAATTGTAGGGGTCTCCAACATTATACTCTTAGGGTCCTTCAATCTTTTACAAAACCAAAGAGAACAGATAAAGATTCAGAAGAATGTCACTGTTAGAAAACAATTCACTGAAATTTGGGCACAGAATCATCCCTCAAACCCTGAGGCAGCTCTCAGCACAACCCAATACATATAACTCCCCCAGAGGTACACACAGAGAAACAGCAACACCAGCCTAGCCTCCAGGAGCAAAGTAGTCTTAGCAAATACTCTGGTTCTCTCTTCTTCTAGTGCAAATGGCTCCACAACTGCAGTCCCACAAACTAGCTGTCAAACACAATAGCTCAGAGATCCTGGGCCTCTTTGCTTTTGCCTATTGTCTTATTAAGTTCAGCCTCAGATTGGGCAGAGGCGGATGAAGCCCTTCCTGGAATTGCCCATAGCTGCTACCTTTTTCATGCCCCACAATTTATCTGCTCTGGCTCCTGTAAAGTAACAAAAACACTAGTCTGACTCAAGCTCCTAGCAAAATGACAGCCGTTCCCCTCTCTATTCTGGTATCTGCAGAATATGTCTATCACTTTAACTAATAAAACAGAATGTCTGCATGATAGGTACTTATGTGGGTAATTCGGTCAAGCAATGACTATGGTTCAGCACCTGCCAAAGGCTCACTTAAGACATCTGATATTTGAGAGAGGCAGTTTGTCTAATGGACATGCCAACTAGTCGATCTTCTAGAGTCTCCAACATCTATGTCTGTATTAAATTAAATAATCAGAAAGCAAAGTATCTGGACCTCATGATGTCAGCTCTCTGAAGAAATGCCTTCACTGACTTAGGAAGAAGTATTACACCTTCGGCCTTTTGAAAGAGTAGAATATTTTAAAAAAACACATTTTTTATCAGTTGTGTCTGATTCTTTGTGTCCCCGTTTGGGTTTTTTGGGGGGAAAAGACAAAAAGGCCTTTCCTTTTCCAGCTTAGTTTACAGATGAGGAAACCGAGGCCAACAAAATTAAGTGACTTGCCCAGAGTCACATATATCTGATTCTGTTTTTGAACTGAGGTCCTTCTGACTCCAGGTCTGGCACCTATCCACGGTGCCACCCAGCTGCCAATTCACTTCTCTGTAAAATGAGAGATGATCTCTGACTGTAAGAAGTGCTAAATCTGTGAAACTTCTCTATACCTCAAGCATGGAGAATCCCGGGGGTTTATTATCGCTGAAATCATAAGTGGGCTGCCATATGTGTTGGTAGAAGGAATTCCCAGTGTGGGAATGTCTGTGTCTCCTTGCCTTATTTGTTTACTGTCTTATTAAGGGGCAGTGTGGGAACTCTCTAAAATGAAATCAGTGATCCTTTGGCTATCTGTCCACATTGTGCTTGACTCTGGAGAAACTGTGGTACGACTCTAAACACAGGGTTCTTCCATTGCCTTCCTAGGATCACACATGGAACAGTTGTGAGATGGGATCGAGTCCAAGCCCTCTCCTGATGTCTTACCTCTGTAGCTTTTTATTTGCCTTGCCCAAAGTGGATCCTTAAAAATGTTTGCAGAATAATTGTCTGTCTCATCTTTATTTCTTTTTCTGGAAGAGTGAATAACAATTCAGTGTCAACTAGCCTATAAAATTGCTTCCAATAACAGGAAGGATGTCATTCGGGAGGCGACTGTACTTGGGGCGAGGGTAGAGGGATAGGGGCCAGGAAAGGTAGATAAACTTTACCTGCCCCACATTTTTGCTCAGGCCCAGCCCCAGTGGGTCATAAAAATAAGCCTTGGCCCTCCCCTACCCAGGGTCTAAGCACAGGTGGGGCAGTTTGCTCTCTGGCTTCTCTTTGTTGACCTGATTGTCCTCTGGGGGAAATACTAAGAACAGCGTTAGCCAGGGGGTGCAGAATGTAAGATTCTCTTCCCCTCTTATTGGAGGATAGGAATTTTTTTTTAACATACTAATCTTAAACTCAGAAAATATATTTACTCAAGTGTTTCTGACCTTAATCAAACTCATCAAATCCGGCCAATCCTTTGTAAATATGAAACTGGCCCAGTATTCTAGGGATTTTCAAATGCCTCCTTTTCCTTTTAAAATTGGTGGTGTCCCTGGCTTAGACATTTAAATCCTATGCAAATAGTGATGGCAAAGGTATGAATCAGAAAATATGCCCTTTGAGTCCCGCTGGCCACTCCTTTCAGTATCTCCTTCTTTTTGAACGTAGGTAAACAGAGAAGGAGCTCTCTATTTGCTTTCTCTGCTGAATATTTTAATGGTTTGTTCTGTCTGAGAAAACCTGCTGTTTAGCTAAAGTTGACACAAACCACAAGTGGACGTGTCAAAACAAGCCAGGGAGAGTTACTTTTGATGTGTTTTATTAAGATATCTGTGGTACTTTCCAATTACTTTATGCCAGAGAAGGTAGTTCTGCTCAAAAATGATTTCTTTTGAAAACCACCAAGTGCAACTTGACAGACCTTAAATATCATTTAAATATATCACAGGAGAAAAGTTCTAAGGCAGTGCAGTCCTGCTTCTGGCAAGAAGAAGAAAGAACAAGGAATTAGGACAGTTAGTTCAGTCACCTGAATTTGTGTGCATGTGCGTGTGCGTGTGTGTGTGTGTATGTGCGTGTGTGTGTACTTTATGTGTCTCTATGGGTTCAGACAGTGAGACACACACACAGGAAGAAAGAGAAAATATGCTAGAAGCAGAGATTTTAGGATTAGAAGGGACATTAGAGACCCTTCTAGTCTACTCCCCTTTTTTGAAACCTTTACCTTCCATCTTATAATCAATACTGAGTACTGGTTCCAAAGCAGAAGTGCAGTGGGGGCTTAATGTTATTAATATTATTATTAATTAATATTAATATTAATGCTTAATAGGCAATGGGGGTTAAGTGATTTGCCAAAGGTCAAACAGTTAGGAAGTGTCTGAGACCAGATTTGAACTCAGGACTTCCCAACTAGAGACCTAACTTAATCCCCTTATTTTAAAGATGTCCTGGTTGACACCAAGGGAGGGTTAATGGCTTATCTTTCATCCCATGGATGATAAGGAGCTAAGATTCAAACTTGAGTCTCTGAAGATCGAATCAAACACCCTCTCTAGTACTCCACACTGTTCTTCCATTGTTTAATTGGCAATGCTCAGCATCTTCACCAGCAGCATGGCTGGTCCTCCCTTACCTGGGGAGAGTAACGTTCTTCAGCTCTCACAGGCAGAGGGACCCTCAGAGGCCAGCTGGTTTTCCTGGAACCTGAATAGTAACCTAAGAATTCCCTCTGTGGTAGCCTTGTCTTTGTATCCCTAGTGCCTGGCCTTGAATGGGTGCTTGAACAGTTTTGGTTGAGTTGAATGGAATTGCCCAGCCTTCCTTTGCTTGCCTATCTCTTGGGACAGGTTGCTTGCCACCTCCCTGGGCAATTTGTTTCACTTTGGGCCAGTTTTACGTGTTAGGAATTGTTTCCTCACAACCCTGTATTTGCTTCTTAGTAGGTGAAAGCAAAAGGAACATTCGATCCTTTGACCTAATGAAGAAAATCCATTTGGCTAAGACAGGGAACAAAATGAAACATAAAGGGTACCATTTTTTATATGGTCCCTTATCTCCTCAGGACTTGTGTGATCTTCAGTTCCAATCTATGCAGGAATTCCTGTGAGGGCTTTAAGCATGGAGGACTAAATGTCTAATTGTGATCTTGACCAAGTTTTCTCTGTCCCTCAGTTTCCTCATCTGTAAAATGAAAGGTTAGGACTAGAGGGTCACTGAGGGACCATTCAGTTATTAAAATGTGTTCTTATGATTTCCTTTTCTCAGAGAGAGAGAGAGAGAGAGAGAGAGAGAGAGAGAGAGAGAGAGAGAGCTCTCTTCAAAAATGATGCTTGTGTTGTTCTTGTCCCCCTGTCCCCATACCCATAAGTTAAATAATTGAGACTGTAGCCACTAAAGCTCATTCAAATTATAGTTGCTCTCAAAGTTCTACGTGGAAAATTAATTGTTCTCCTCGGGCTCAAAAAGGTAATGAACAAATGAGGCCAGTGAGAGAAGTAAAATCCTGGCACTGATTTTTTTAAAAAGGTGACTTAAGACACACACACACACACACACACACACACACACATCCCCAAGAAGCATACCAAGAAACAGCCCACAGAGATGATGTGTTCAGGTTATAATGAAACTAGATGAAAGCCTTTCTGAACAAGGAGCAGAGTTTAAACTTGACTCTTAAGTGGGTGGGAAACCAATGATGGAGTCACTTAGAACCTACGCTTCTTAGAATGCATAGTGACTAGGCTTTATTTCAATTCAGTTCAATTAAAAAATAACCATTTATTAAGTGTCAATTATGTGCAAAGTTAGAGGCAGCCTGAAACGGTGGATGGAGGGCTAGCTTTGGAATTAGGATGGCTAGAGTTCATGTCTTGCCTCTGATGCTTGCTGACTGTGTGATCTTAGGCAAGTCTTTTGACTTCTCATTGAACCAAAACTATAAATTATAGGTTACTCACCTATCTGCAAATGGAGAGAGTTTTCTGATCACATATTTTCCGCATTGGTGAAATCCCAGCTCCAGAACCTTCCCTTGCCCATCCACACCTCCAA
This sequence comes from Gracilinanus agilis, assembly GCF_016433145.1. NCBI lineage: Eukaryota > Metazoa > Chordata > Mammalia > Didelphimorphia > Didelphidae > Gracilinanus > Gracilinanus agilis. The sequence continues at coordinate 90,837,007 of NC_058134.1, read as the reverse complement.
ATGTGAAAGCCACTGTCAAGCACTAGGGAAGTAATGATGAAAACATTAACATCGTTCCTATTCTCAAAGGGTCTCCGCTTGGATGCGAGGCAGGAGATAGAGGGTAGGCAAAAATCAACGGTAACGACATTACAGATTATAAAATGGCTAGGAGAGTGAGCATGATATAATGGCTAGAAAGCTGACCTGGAACCCAGGAAGATCTGGGTTCAAAGTCTTGCTTCTAGCACATACTGACTGTGGGACTTCGGGCAAGTCACTTAACTTAAGCCTTCTGGCCAGAGAAGATAACCTGAAGTGGCAGAAGGAATTTTCACATCAACAAGTTCCCTATGCCAGGGAAATCACAGGTCTAAGTCCACTATATTCCTTAGAAAATTTCTAAAGGTCTAGACAAGATAAAGTAGACTTGCCTCAGTGATTCAAGGAGCAACTCTTTTAACTGAGCAGATCACTTAAGGGAGGAGTTGATATCTGAATGAGGTATTATGGTGGGGGAAACATGTTATTAGGCAGATTTTGAGGTACAGAAGGGAAGTCTGAGCCAGTGGGTTAGCCCATTTCCCCTATGACCTGGAGAGAGATTCAGGATTTAATGGGAGACAGTGATGGGTACTTAAGTTAGGAATTCATTAATCTAATGAAAGGACTCCCCAGAAAGGAAATTCTTACTTCAAATGCAGGTCAGCTTCTTCTTTATAATTTATCATTTTAGAGAATTACCTAGATCATGGAAGAGATTAAGTGACTTGTCCAAGGTGACACAGCTGAGAGAACAGACATTAAGAATAAGAATTAGCTATCAAGAGTGCAAAGCACTTTTTACACATCATCTGTGAGGCAGATAGTCTAGGTATTATTATTGCCATTTTGCAGAGGAAGAAACCAGGGTCCTGAAAGATGGATTAGATATCTAGCTCCTAGTCACATGGACAATAAGTAATGGAGTTGGGATGTGAACCTAGATCTTCCGACCCCAACACTAGCACAACTATATCAAACCACCTCTAGAAGTCCAGTTTGCCAAGAATATAGAATACACGAAGGGGTGGAGTGTTAAATGAGCCTGGGAAAGCATATGGCCCATCCTGGGACTGCCATTGAGAAGTCTAGCTCTTGGAAGGCTATTTGGATGGACATATCAGGAAATAAAACAAGAGGAATAGGCAATTATAATCCTGGGAAAAATTCTAAAGTATATACACCCTCTCATCCATCTTTAGTTTTAACATCTTTTTTGGGGGGATCTAGTAAGGTCAGAGAATGATATAATGTTAAATATTGAAGGCAACTTAAAGATTTTCCCAGCCAGAAGTGAAATCTGTCTTCTTGGTCCATTATGGACATTTACTACTTTCAAATTTGTGTGATAGTGATTTATATGGACCTTTCTGTTCCCTATTAAATGTATATGCAAAATAAATACAAGATGAGAGGATAATGTGTGGAACATTTATGCTCAAGTTCAAGGCACATGGGTACGTGCATTCTAATTTTTTAGGAATAAATAGAGCAACTGGTAGTTTCCAAGTGGATGAAAGTAGGGATTCAGGTGGGAATTAACCAGGGAGATGCACAGAGACCCTTCAAGAAGATATTATACAAGCATATGTCACATATTGGTCTTCTATCTATTCGTACAAATACCATGCTAGTTCATGATTTCACCAAGTCTTTCTTGAACTATTGAAATAACCCTAACCTCCTTGCCTCTAGTCCCTCCTCTGCCAATCCTTCCTCTTCACAGCTGCCAAGTTCATCTTCCTAAAGAATAGGTCCCTGTCTATGTCATTGTCCTGCCCAGGAATCATAGACTGTTAGGATCAAGAAACTCCTTTGCCTTTGGATAAAATATAAGCTCTTCTATTGGCATTTAACCTTTTCAGTGATGTAGAAGTTTATTGCATGGTGTTTTCCTTCATGTGCTCTTTGGTCCAGCCAAAATGATCTCCTTACTCTTCCCCATAGATAGCCCTACATGGCTCATCACTACCTCTTTGCCTAGGTTGATCTCTAGTTCTGGGATGTATTTCCTCTTCCCTCTTAGAATTGTTAGCATCTTTCAAAGTTCAGCTCAAGTACCTCTTCCTACAGGAGTTCTATCAATGGGAAGAAAATTGGCCCATTGATAGTACCCTGAGCCATTCTGCCTGCTACTCCTGATACTATTTGGCTTGAACATATTGTGCTTGTGATTCCCCCATCCTTCCCCCAATGGAATGTAAGATAACAAGAACAAGGACTGGCTAGTATTTTTTGTTGTATCCTCAGTGGTTAGTGTAGTACCTGACACACAGCTGGAATTTAGTAATACTTTTTGGATGAATAAATAAATGCCTTCCCCCACCCTGGTTCTCTGGAGTCTTTCACTGAATTCTTCTTCTTCAGCATATCCTTTCTAGAGAGAGCCAAGTACTTTGGCTAATCTCAGCCCTTTCCTCCCATTCATCCCCACCATATTAAAACTTATTTATTCTGTTTCCCATTGCTCCAGGGTCCAGAGAAGTATATACAACTGATCTGATAAGCATTTACAGAAAGGTAAGGTATTAATGGTTAATATTGTTTGATATATTATCTTTCCCAGACACTCACCTCTGACATTAATATACCTTCAGCCACTTTATTTTGAAAAATTTTGTCTGGAATGAGAGAAGGGATATTCTGTGGTAGTCTGCTGCCCTTGTCAAATCTTGTTGTGAAGTGTCTTGTTCACTTTGGGGCATCATATTTTGAGACATAAATTAGTGGAAGATAGGTGGCTTAGGGTATAGAGTACCAGTCCTAGATATGGGACGTCTTAGGTTCAAATCTAGTCTCAAATACTTCCTAACTGTGTGACCCTGGGCAAATCACTTATCCTCAGTTGCTTAGCCCTTACCACTCTTCTGCCTTGGAACCAATACTCAGTATTAATTCTAGGACAGAAGGTAAGGGTTTGTTTTTTTTTAAGAGACATATGGACAACCTGGAGTTATGTCTAAATGGGTCATCAGAATGATGACTTGAAATCATGACAATATGGGTGGAAAGAACTGGAATGGTTAGGCTATGGAAGAAAATACTTGATTGAAAGTGGGGCAATAATGATTATTAAAATGCTTGAAATATTATTTGGATGAAAAACATATTAGAATTCTTCTATTTGGTCTCGAAGGGCAATATTAAGACTAAAGGATGGAGGTTACAAGGAAGCAGATCAGTTGACTCAATTTTTAAACAATGAGCACTACCCAATAATGAATTGCTCAGTTCTGAAAAACAATCAGCTCCATTTTCACTGAAATTGTCCAAACAGAGGCTGGATTAACAGTGGTCAGTGGGGGCAGCTGGGTAGCTCAGTGGATTGAGAGCCAGGACTAGAGATGGGAGGTCCTAGGTTCAAATCTGACCTCAGACACTTCCCAGCTGTGTGACCCTGGGCAAGTCACTTGTCCCCTATTGCCCACCCTTACCACTCTTCCACCTATGAGCCAATACACAGAAGTTAAGGGTCTAAAAAAAAAAGTGGTCAGTGATGTAGAAGTGAAGGACTTCCTGTATGAGGCAGGAGGTTGGACTTAATTATCTCTCAGAGAGTCCTTCCAAGTCTGAGATTCTATGATTCTATGACTAAGTAATAGAAGAATTCAAAGAAGGGGAGATGGTTGAAGACCTAGCATCAGGGAAAAAATGAATGAAAAACGTAAGGACTTGAATTGAGTCTTGAAGCATGGGCTTAATTTGTATAAACAGAAGAAAAAGCTTTCTTGGTGAAAGGAATGATATCAGTGAAGGCAGGAAGGTGGAGATGACCTTTGTGTGTTGTTGAGAGAATAAGGGGACTGGTCTCTCTGTAGCCCAGAACACATATCAGGTAATAGTGAGAAATAAAATTGTATGTGTAGAGATGAGGCTAGGATGTGAAGAACCCTGAAAGCTGCCATTGGTAAGTATTTAAGGGAAGGAGGGACAAGTGTATAAATATTAAGCATCTACTAGGTGCTAGACACTGTATAGGACCTAGGAACACAGATGAAATCTCTGACATTAAGGAATTTAGGGTCTATAAGAGAGGAGACATTTCAGAGGAAGCTGGGTGGTGCAGTAGTTAGAGAACTATTCCTAGAATTAAAAAGATCTTGGTTCAAGTTTGGTCTCAGACACTATTAGCTGTGTGACCCTGGGCAGTCACTTGACCTATTTGCCTTAGTTTTCCCATCTATAAAATGAGAATAATAATAGCACCTACCTTTTAGGTTAAAAGTGCTCACATTTTAGGTTTTATGTTTTCCAAATATTATCTCATTTGATCCTCACAATAATCCTGGAAGGTAGGTACTATTATTAGAGGAAGACAGAGGTTAAGTGACTTGTCCAGCAAATAGTTGTCTGAGATAGTATTTGAACTCAGTTCTTCCTCATTCCAATTTTAGGGTTCACTGTCCATCATGCCACCGAGCTACCTATTGCTAGTCATTAGATATTGTTAAGCAGGGAAAGGGGCCACATGAGGATGGGTTTCTTGGGGTGGCACTTGGACTGACCTTTAAGAGAGAGAGCAAATTGTTCCATGAGGCAGGGGGAAGAGGGAGAGCATTTTAGGCAAGAGGATACTCTCTTTGAAAGGAACTCAGGGACCCAGAAGGGAGAGAAGGTGGTACAAGTTGAGGGAAACATCTGAGTTCCGAAGATTGCTTTTGGTGGAATCAGTAAGTGTTTGTTAAAGTTGTGGTTGTTCCCTGAACATAGAAAACTGGAAATATCTTTTTATGGCCCAAAGTTAGTCAAGAAATAAACACGTGTTTATGGCCCCCAGTGTCTCAAAGCAGGGTCAGGACTCTCGGTGAAATTGACTTTAAATAGTAAAAGGTTTTAAGGGGAAGGTGAATAAATAGCAGAATTTTGAACAAGAAGGCACCTTAGAGAGCATAAAGACCCAGAGTCCCTGACTTGGGTGGGAGGTGGTCCATGGGTAGATTTCAGAGGGTCTGTGAATCTGAATGGCAAAAATTCTCTCTATTTTTACTAAACTCAAACTAATATTTAGTAATTCCATCCATTGTCTTAAAGACATTATTCTGGGAATGGATCCATAGGTTTAATCAGATTACCAAAGGAGCCTGTGACCAAAAGAAAAAAAAAAGGTTAGGAACTCTTGACCTAGTTCCTTTATCTTATAAATGAGAAAAATGACCCACAGTCACACAATTAATAAGTAGCAGAACCAGAGTTTGAATCTAATTCAAAATCTATTGCTCTTTCCATGATACTTGAGACGCCAAAGGCAGATGCTGTCTAGAGGTTGTGCAGTTTTGGTAAAAGACTTTGGATCAGAAGGAAGGAAACCTGCATTTTACCTCTGATTCTCATTGTCTAGATCAGTGATGGGCAAACTACAGCCCACGGGCCAGATATGGCCCCCTGAAATGTTCTATTTGGCCACACGACATTATTCCTAATCTGACGAATACAATGAGTAGGATACAATACAATGAAAGAGTTGCCTTAGAAACAGACTGACAGATGAGTATTTCTTTTCCTTTGGCCCCCTCTTTAAAAAGTTGGCCCATCACTGGTCTAGAAGGATGAATTCAGGCAGACCACTTACTTGTCTGAGCCTTAGTTTTATAAACTATAAAATGATGATTGCACACTAAATGAGTTCTAGGATTCTGTTTAGCCATTTGATTATATGGTATCTTCCTTGATCTCTCTGTACATCCCCTGCACCTTTCTTCATCCTGGCTCCCCATGACCCCCACCCCAGCTCCTATCCACCTGGAGACTTCCAGTCACCTCGTTTCTTTCTAGAGAAATATGCCACGTCCTGGGAACTTGATCATAATCATTTCATATGTTATCTTCTCCTCGTCTTCTCCCTTTTATCAGCTTCTTTGTAGCTTTATCCCCTTGTTACTGTTCTGTGATTTCTAGATGATGTGTAGTTCAGCTGGTGGACCCCTAAATCTGACTTTCAAAAAAGTTCCAGTTAAAGCTGTTATGATGGGATTAAGGTTGCTCTCTTCTCTTTCATATAATCATTCATTAAAATACTTTTCAGCTAAATTATACCATGCATTTCGCCAAATATGCCTCTCACCTGGAACTCTGGTATTTGCCACTTAAGTCACATTACCTGTGTGATTAGCTGCTGTCCATGCATATAGGTTGGGCTGAGACACATCATAGAAACAATGCGAACAAGGCTACCAGCTTCCTGTCATTCCCACACGATTTTTCTGAGAAAGCTTGGTTTGTGTGGAACATGTGCAGCCATCATCTGATTTCATACCAAAAGAAGGTAGCCATGAATTGGTCACCTCCAGTAAAATAAGAAAATAGAATTCATTTCACTAATGGTTAGAGACCACAGAAGTGCCTAGATGTACTTCTCTGTGGACATGCAGCTGAGATATGTGGATGGACTTGTTCCTCAATGTGGAATTCACTGATTAAAATTCATCAACCAAAAGCAACGGTGGACCATGGATGCAGAATGCCGCCTACTGTGTCAGACACCATGACTGTTAACTTTTCTTAATTCCTTTTTTTTTTCATCGTTGCTATTCAAGGGATGCTTTTATAGAGGGCATTATATTGGAAGTTTATGATGTTAAAAGAAAGAGAGGAAACTTAAAAACTAAAACATACAACCAAATCATTTGAGGGGAAGGCTGGACCAGCTGCTTGTCTGGACTATCAAGTAGGCAGAGGATGCCATGAGAAATGGAGATGATATTGGGAAACTGGATTCCTATTTAACCTCCCAGGGAAGGAAGGAGAACAAGCTCATAGAAGTCAAAAGAATTTTAGAGTCCGACTGGAACTTAGCGATTATCTGGTACAGTTCATTCATTTTATATATTGAAAAAAAATTAGACCAGGAAGCCTTGTTCACAGTGCCAATGAAGAGCTAAGTTGAAGCTAGAACCTCTAGGCTCCTTGATCTAGCTGTTAGCATGAGATAGGGATACCTGAGGGTAAAGAGAACCTCATGTGTGGCTTGATCAGATTCCCTTGGTCAAGTAGGGTTAGACTTTATCGAAGGCAATGGCCCACTGAATCTCACTTCCTCTAGCCTCAGTTGCTTTAGAGTAGAATTGTCAGGGACTCCATCTAAGAAGGTTGATTGACTTGTCCCCAAAGACCCTCGTTCCATGATGCAGTGCCATGTTCCTGACTCGGATGACCATGGTATCACCGAGCCCAGTGTCCTTCCTCATTTGTAGATCCCAAAGCACTGACATTCAAGAATTTTCAGTCATCTCCTTCTCTGACAACTTTTTGTGAAAACTGCAGATTTACTGTTTGCCTACAGGCAGGGATCAATACTGTACTTGACAGATAGCCTTTGGAGCTCTCTTCTAGTCCAGCTGAGAGATTCTGCCATTAGAACTCTGTGTCCTCCAGATTATATATACAGGTGAGTCCATCAGATTTCACTAGCTAGTGATACATTTTCCCTGAATATTTACTATTACCTATAATAAGGTCTACTGTTTGCTTGGCTATTTGAGGCAAACATTTTGAGTTTTGGCCTGCATTTTCCAGTAATTTAAATTAGTAAATATTTCCATCTGAAAAACATTAAAAAGAAAAAAAAAACCTTTACCTTCTTAGCATCTATTCTAAGACAGAAAAGTGGCAAGAGCTAGTTAGTTGGGGTTAAGTGACTTGACCATGGTCACACACCTAGGAAGGTTCTGAGGTCAGATTTGAACTCAAGACCCTTCTTGTCTCCAGGCCTCATGCTCTTTCTGCTGTGCCACCCAGCTGCCCCTCAAAAACATTTTCTTTTTTCTTTTATTTTTTAATCCTTTATCTTCCATCTTCAAAACGGTGTGTCAGTTCCAAGGCAGAAGAATGGCAAGGGCTAGGAAATGGGGGTTAAATGAATTGCCCAGGGTCACACAGCCAGGAACTCTCTGAGGTCAAATCTGAACCTAGGACCTCCTGTCTGTAAGCGTGGCTCTCAATCCACTTGGCCACCTAGCTGCTTCCCCTAGCCTCCACCTCCTAAAAAGCATTTTCAAAGGATCAAGGAACTTCCAGAGGGGACTGATCTTTGAGATCATTTAATCCATCTCATTCTAGCAAGGAAATCACATTGCTAATGTTTCAGGAATGGTAAGTAAGAGGATTTGAACCCAGGTTTATTGCCTCCAAATTCAGTAATCTTTCTACTATGATATACTCTCTCACATTTCAGGGACATCTGTGTTTAAGAAGCAAAATATGATAATTGCCTCTTTTTTCTCATTATCACTGCAATATTAAACATTTGTTAACGACCTCAAATGAACTGAATACTGAATTTTAAGTAGAAGAGACATATTCTTGCTTTTTCAGGAAGCCTCCACTACTTCATGCCTCCTCTTCCCTCATCCCCCAGCCTCCCTTCCCCCTTTCCCCACGCTTCTGCCTTGCACTTTTCTAATCCATTTGGGAAAGGCTCTCATTGTTTTTGGTAAGAGGGTAGCCTAGTAACTCCCCATAGTGCCTTACCAGTTGACCCTCTGGGATTCTCACTCTTATAAAACTTGTTCTTACTCATTTTATTGACATTCTTATCAAAAAGCACCGCCCACCCAACCTTAACTTCCTAGACAGGATCATTTTGTTTGTTTGTTTTTTCCCCTCCTAAAGTGAAAGACTTTATCCTCTAAAGGCAGGGACATTTTTATGGCTCATATTGGAACCAAAATTTATTATTTAGATTTATAAGAACATAGCCAGTGCCAAACCCTCAGGGCACATGTACAAGACAAGGGAGGGGGGGAATGATTAACAAGCAGAATCCATCTCGAACCAACTGCAGAATTCAGTTCCCCTCCTCTTCATATACTGGAAAGGCCAAGTCAGATGAAAACAGTCAACTTTCTTGGAAAATACCCGACCTTTGGTTTTGGAAGCCCATTACATGGGCTTCTGAATAATGAAGTCAGCAGAGTTCTTGAGTTCGTCTGAGCTGCTATGTGGGAAGACTGGGTGAGAAGTTATTTCTAATATAACACTTATTCTACTTGGCTTTGGAATGCTGTATCACTTGGGTATCATGTGGGAGTATTTCTTGGATAATAATAATTTTCACTACATAACTAAAACCCCCATCCAGTACTGACTTTACTAACAGGCTAGGCAGAAACCAAAAATCAGAAGCATAGAGATTAGTTGGGATGGATTTACAAAGTAACGGAGAAAGGTCAAACACTGGAATCGTTCTTAGTCCCCTTTACAAATATGAATCCATTCTCCCAAAGGGGGAAAAGTTTAGGGGCTCCCCTCCAAATAAATGCCTGGGAATCTCGTGCCAAGATGTGGTTTAGGATGATTATAGATTGAACACTCCTGCCTGAATACTCATGCCATAGCTACTCGCTGTGTCTCACAGCATCCCAGTCGGTCTACCTGTGGGAACTTCTTAGGCTAGCCTCAAAGCTCCCTTGCTATAGCTGCTCTCTTCCTGGTGAGGTTTGGGACTTGGAAACCCACTGCGTTGTACCCTATTTCCATCACTGGCCTTTGCCGGGGGACCATCCTGGCTGCTGCTTCCTGCGTTGGCTACTGCTTAGTGAATTGTCATCACTGAGATCGGGCTCATGTGTTTCATGTCCAGTTCCAACCCTTGCCACTCCATCATTAAAGCGGTCTCACTGCCTCATCTCTACGGCATACCAAAAGGTCATTTAGACACCTGGAAGAATTTGCTCACACGTCTTTCTTCGTCTTAGGTTCTTAGCCCTTACCAAGATAGGAAGACTGAATTTTTTTTTTTCATCTTTTCCATGGCTCTTGGTACAAATAGTGTTCCTCTCCCATTCCCACTATGGTTATCAACTTCTACTAAATTTTTCTGAGGTTGGACATAACTATTCCTATTTGACTTTTTAATCCACTTTCCCTTGCCCCCATTAACTATTGTACAAGCCAAGCAAATTGTGCCATAACTCAGTCTAACAAGTCTCCTGATGACATTGAGAACACGAGGTTGGAGGTGAGGAGAAGGGGAAGCTATTGGTCCTCTCCAAGATTCTAACTGCCATGACAAAGCCCATATCCTGCAGAATGTTTTCAACATTAAATTGTATTCTTGCACAATACTGTTTGATGAGAAGTCTTTAATGTCTTCTGGAGATAAATATGAGTACTATTTTGCCCAGGATCAAGGGGAGAAGCAGCTGCTGAAGAATGTTTATAATTAGAGTAGCCTAGGTGGTGATGCTAATATATACTTAGAGCTGAGTTGGTCTTTGCGGTGTCAATATTTCAGGTCTCCAAAGAAACCCTATAAACCCCAACTGAGATCAGCATTTGTATTGTGGTTGTTTGGAATTTTTGGTTGTTTGGAAGGCAGCCAGGCACCTTCAGACTTTCCATGGTTTTTTTTTTTTTACTGGAGTTTTAGGATTATAAGGGAATTCAAGGATAATTTATGTTGGTCCACATTTTAATTTTACAAATGAGGAAGTTGAGACTTGAAGAGATAGATTTTCCCCAAGTCACAGAGCCATCAAGCTAACCGAGCTGGGAGGCAAAGGCAGCCTCCTAATTTCAGGAGCTTTAGGGAATAATAATGGCAAAATGAAATTTTTTAAAGCTTTGAGAGCATTTAAAAAATTTTGACTTTCAAGTTTGAAGAGTTTTTTTGTTTTTGTTTTTTAACCTCCTCATATAGGTCACTCCTTTGGAAAGGTGCTAATAGCAAGTAAAGTAAATCTCTAATAATTCATAAAGTAGAGGAATAGTGAGTGGAAAGGGGGCAGAATAAGGTTTGGAAATTACCATAATTCAAAGGATTAGGATTAATAAAATGGAAAAAGTGATTTCTGTTATCTCCCTACTGAATATACATTTTGGGAATAATATGACAAATTGTATCAACTATCCAATCAATCAATGATCAATCAAACATTTATTGTGCACCTACTATGTGCCAGTCACTGTCCTAAGCATTGGAAATTCAGTAGGAAATACAAAGGGTGAGTTCTTACTCGAAGCCCCACATAGTGGATATCATATTGGTTGGTGGGTGTCAATAAGGCCTGTATTCAGATCTCACTTTTTATATACAACAACTCTAAGGCTCAATTTTATCAACTGAAATTTGGAAACAATATGACCTTTAGTCCTTAACCTTATAGGGTTTTGGTGAGACATGAATAAAAGTATTTAAAAAATTTGAAGTGCTCTATAGGATATTATTGAGAGGACCTGTGATTTCAACTCAATTCAGTTCAGTAAATATTTAAGAGACTACTATGTATGGGAAGCTGGATGGCACAGCAGATAGGAGGTCTTGGTTCAAATCAGCCTTCAGACACTTGCTAGCTGTGTGACCCTGGGCAAATGATTTAACCCCCATTGCCTAGTCCTTACTTTTCTTCTACGTTGGAACTGATAAATTGATTAGTATCAATTCTGAAACAGAATTCTGAAACAGAAGGAGTTAAAAAAAGGAAAAGAAAGAGAAAATATGTGCCAAGTACTTTACTAAGGGAACTCTCAGGTGAGGATTCCTCTTTTACTAATAGAAATCATCATTTCTGTTTAACATAGAGTTAGAGAACATTTATGTCAAACACAAATAGAAAGGAGACCCACTAAGTATATATAAAAATCCCTGCAGGCCATTTATTGACTAAAAAACAAAACCTCCCCTCTTGTACTACTGTAATACCATAGCCCCCACTGAGCTGACAAACTCTTGGAACCATATCCATCTTGATTTTCTTGTTATAAATGAAATCAAAGGCCATAAAGAACTTGTAGATAAATGGAAGAATGGCTCAAAGATTTAGCTCAGAAAGACAAATAATTAATTTTGGGAAGACATGGGAAGACCTTCATGAAATTATGAAGAGTGAAACGAGGAGAATCAAGAGAACATTATATACAGCAACAGAAATATTGTTTGAAGAATGACTTTTTATGTCCCCCTCCAGACAAAGAACTGATAAATAGAACTGACATAGTTTTATATATACATATATCTTTCTGTCAAATAATGCCCTCTATAATGGGAGGAGGAAAAGAGGGAGGGAATTAACTGGATATTATAATGTAACAAATACATAAATTGAAATAACTAATCTCAAGCTCACCTTTATATTATAATGAGGCATTGTAATAGACCTTCAAGTGGAGCATCCTGAGATAAAATATGATGCAAATAAATTATTTTATTTTTAAATAGAAAAGAATAGAATTGATTTGATTTTACTCAATGCTTCAGAGCAACAAGAAACCTCATTTCATAGCATATTTGGTCATTTCACTTTGTAGTGTTAATGATGAACACTACAGAATGGCAGATAGGCTACTATGAAGATAAATTCAGTACACATACTAGCAATTGTTAACAGAAAATTTAAAAAGTGGAAAGGTTCTACAAATCTTCCAAGCCAAGTGAACATATACCTTGTTAGTCAGTGATTTCAGTCCAAAGTAGGCAAAGGGGACCCGTTCCCTCTTCTTTTTCTCAATGGAAATCTATATAACTGGATCTATGATTTGATTGGTGTATGGGACTCCTGGTGAAGAAATATCTCCTACCAATGCAGATTCATATCTATAGAGAACCAGTATGTGTTAAAACTTAGGTCCTCCTGGCATCAAAGCCAGCTCTGTTGTCTGCTATATCAAGCTGCCTCTCATGCATACCTCCATGCATGCATACAGAAGAGAAAAATATACTTCATTCATCAATTATATTTCTTAAGCCCAAATAGTATTTTCATGTGGTTTAAGAAATGAAAAAGGTCAATGACTTGTAAATTACTCAAAAGCCTCATACTTGTATATTATGAAAATATTCTCTTTCTTCAAGAAGAGAATTGGAGAGTGATGGACATAAAAATGCTAAACATCATTTAAAAGAAGAATATGACTAGATATCAACAGAGACCTCCTGATAAGAATTGCATAGAATATTTTTAGGGCATCTAGATGATAGTGGTGTTCTTAAAGCAGTATTTCTTAGTGAGTACCAACAGTTCAAGTACTGTTCATAAAGAGTCTAAGATCTCTGTGATTCTTAAGATCTTGGATGTTCTGAAATTTAGATTCTTTTGCTTTTCCACGGAATGGAAAAATATTGCGAAGCACTTTACAGTTTCTTTGTGATTTTATATTATTATGTTTTTAGAAACTATGTGGCTTTTGAAAAATCATTTTACAAACATCTGTCTTCATGTAGTTAGATGTCTGTGTAGAGCAAAAAGTCAAAATTAGTGTGACAGTGGCACAGGCTGATTATGCACTAGGTGGGTATCTCAGGCAATAATAGCACTGGCGCTATAGTGGAAATAGCAACCTATATGAGTTTATTATTTATTTTTCCAAGCTAATAGAAAAGCAGGCTGTCACTTAACTAACTGCTTAATTAATTAAATAATTAATTAAGCAGCAATAGTACATCACTTATACTTTGTCCACCAGGTGGCATTAACTCAAGCCACCAGACAAATGGCTTGGTCAACATTCAGGGCTCCTATCTGGGGCTTTTTGCAAAGGTTTTAGTATTTCCACTGCACACTTGAGGGTGTTCAGTCTACAAACTTTGAATCTCTCTCTCTCTCTCTCTCTCTCTCTCTCTCTCTCTCTCTCTCTCTCTCAGTTTCTGTCTGTCTGTCTGTTTGTCTGTCTGTCTCTGACTCTCTCTCTCTGTCTCTCATTGTTCCTAGTATGTATGGTTCTTCACAATGTGGTCTGTATTCTTCAAAAATTTTATAGTGATCTAGAAAAATGGAAATGATATATGACTCCAAATATTAAAAAAAAAACCAGGATGATCTTTAGCTCTACTACCTCCATTCTTTAAATTTGGAAAATCTCCAGTTATCTATTAACTAACTTCATTCATAAGAATTAGGCAATTGATTTTGAAGCTGTCACATGGTTTATTAAAACACAATAATATAAGATCATGAAAATCATAAGAGTCCATGAAAAAGTGGGTCAGCTTTAACACATTTCTAATGAAGATTTATTTGCATGTGAGAAATGAAGAGAAAAAAGGCCTCATTAAAGACATTTATGTATTTCTGACCAAAAAAGAAAGTAGCATCATCATGTGGCAGGAGAAAGAGAGAGCAAATAGACAGTCAAAGGGTTGTGTTAATTTTTGCAAAATAGGAAAATACATAGAAGAAATCCTCTAGAATGTTGAATAAAGTTTTTGTAGGGGTTTCATGGAAGGCTATGGAAAAGTATTACATAGGGTAATTATATTGGTTTTGTTGGATTGTATCGAATTTTTGAAATACTAGAGCTATTCAAATGTTAGAATACACATATTTATTTCTCTAGTAATAATTTGTCTATTCCTTTTTTTGCTAAAATACTCAAATGATTTATTGTAATCCTCTTCCATGTTTTCTTACATCTATATATCTCACCTTTCATTTTAAAATGCTATAACTTGTCTCATGTCTAAGAGCTATAACTTTCTCTTCTCAACAAACTGAACAAGTATATCAATAGTCTTTATTTCTACTTTGCTTTAGTTCTCACTCCTCATTCACCCCCTCAAAGACCACAGCAACCTCAAAGGAGATTTTTGAATCTTGAGTATCATTCCAAGTCCAGTGCCCTCCAGGTCACTTGGACTTGTCTTCATTTTGCTGAGAAAAGCACTAACAGGATTCAGCTATACGAGTGGGAAGGATTTGGGGAGAACCACTTAGGTCCAATTTAGTACAAAGCAACCATGTAAATTAAAAGGGAAGGGTTGGAGTTGTCTTTGTCTTCTATTATATAAGTGTGAATTGTTGTTGCTTGGTCATTTCAATTATGTCTGACTCTTTGTGACCTCACTAGGGATCACCTTGTATATGACTTTACCATATGAAAATTGTTACCTTGGCTAAGTCTATAACTACTGATACCAGGGAGGCTAAGACTAGCAGACTTTTTGAGTTTGGGAGTTTAAGCTTCAGTAAGCTATGCCAATTAGTTGTCCATATTAAGATCAGTATTAATATGATGAACCCCTAATATTGGGGGGCACCAAATTATGTAGGAGGAATTGAACCTGCCCAGGTCAGAAATGGGGCAGGTCAAAACTCCCATTCCAATCTATTAGGATTAAGCTGTTGAGTGGTCACTTTCTTTCCATCCTGGGGAAAAATATGTCTATAGGTACATACTCACATATATACACATGTATGTATATACACATCACAATATATGTATACATATGTAAAATCAAAAGCTATCATGTTTTTTCTAAAGAAGCCCTAGAAGTTTTCCCAGTAAATACAAAGGTAAAGCAAGGATGCCCCCTCTCCCTTATTTTACTTTACATATATATATATATACATATATATATATATATATGCTTTATATATATTTACTTTATATACACACACATACATATATATATATATATCCATCATATTGGTCAGCAGATATTCATTATGTATTTACTACATGTCAAGTACTGTGCTAAGTATTGAAGTTACAAAAACAAAAATGAGCCCATCTCTGATTTCAGTGAATTTTATATTCTACTCTATTTGTTGGAGAAGAGATCTTTCTTTAGCCTTTGATACTATTCATCTTCTTCTAGATACTCTCTCATCTCTAGGATTTTATGACACTTCTCTTGATTCCCCACTTACCTGGCCCCTTTGCTTCATCTTTATCCAGGTTACCTGTACCAATCCTGGATGTCCTCTACTTGAGTGATCTTATCAGCTCCCATTGGTTCAATTATCTTACTTATAGAGATAATTCACAAATGACCTCTAAGATCCCTTCCAGCATCTTATGATACTGCAACAAAAGAAAGAACTAGTCAACCCAGGATTCTTCAAGAATTCAGGCATGCTATATACCATTGATTATTGATATAACTTCTATGAACAAATTCCAAAAACAATTTGGAATTATGCAAAAAAAAGCTACCCTGGTCAGTCCCTTTGACACTGTTAGACATATACTCCAAAGAAGTCAAGTATAAAAAGAAACATCTTCTATATACCAAAATATTCATAATAGCTGTTTTTTGTGATAGCAAAGAACTAGAAACATAGTCAGAACTCACAGTTGAGGAATGGCTAAACAAACTATTGCATATGAAGGAATATGATATTAATGTATCTTAATAAATGACAAATATGAAGTTTTGTAAGAAACCCAGGAATGCCTATAAATTGATCAAAAGTGAAATGTGCAGAACCAAGAGAATATATATGCAATGTTTATATTGGAAGGTAAAGAAAAGAATAGTAAAATAAAACCAAACATTGTTTAGTAAAAATAACTGATCTTGACCTCAGAGACAAGATGATAAATTGTATCTCTCTCATTTTGCTGGCGAGGTGGGGAAATATGAGTGTGGAATGTTGTATATGTGTTCAGATGCAATTTACATGTTATTTGGTTTTATTTAAATTTTTTCTGTTATAAGGAAAGATAATTTAGTAAATGATAATGATAGGTTATATTTTAAAATGGCAGAAGTAAAAACAAAAGGTATTAGCAAAACTTTAAAAAAGAATGGGATGGGGGGAAGTAGGTCATTCAGTGACTAGAGAAACCAAGCCTGGAGACAGGAAGGTGGTCCTGAGTTAAAATCTGACCTCAGACACTTCCTAGCTGTGCGATCCTGGGTAGATACTTAACTCCCTTGTTTCATTCTTACCACTCTTCTGCCTTGGAACAAATACTTAATATTAATTCTAAGGTGGAAGGTAAGGTTTATATTATAAAAGAATAGAGATATTTTCATATGAATAAATTATTATATGAATTAATATGACTCTATTATTCTCTGATTCAAGTATTACACTCCCCTTTTTTAAGTTGTGTATAGACTTTAATATTTTTATATTCATTCAAGAAATAATCAGTAGGTACTTAATATATGCAGAGGTCCAAATTGCACAATGAGGATGGGGAAACAAATGTAAGGGAGGGACTCAGAATCTTATCATATCAGGTGGTAAGTCTAAGAGAGAAGATGTGATTGCCTTCTCCATCTTTGTCAATGTGGTCATACATGATGAGGCTTTAATGTGTAAACAAAATATATCTATTCACTACAATCCCTTTATGAGGTACATACCCATTTCATTGGATTAAAACATTAATGACATAATTGGCTGACTAAATAAGCTAACCACAACTCTGGGGGCTTTAAAGAGTTGGATGAATTTCAACAGAGGAAGTTTGAGAATTGAATCCAGAAGTAGAGGAAGAACCATGCTCCTAAGAGAGAATTGCTCCTGAAGGAAAGGAGGGAACTTTCTCTGTTCTTCTCTGCCTTTTCCTCTCCACGTTGGCCATGCATTGGAGTTACTAGACCAGTAGGAGAGAATGTATCCAGAAATCTAACAGACACAAACCGGAGGACAGATAAATCTAGAAACATGATTGACTGAGGGAGGAAACAGCTTCAAGGAGCATGCCCCCTTGAAGCAGAAGTCTGAACCAACTTAGGACTAAAGATAAGAATAACCCAGCTGAGCAGCCCACCCAGTAGAGATGCTGCAACCAAGGGATTGTGAATAAGGACTCTGCAATGAGAGAAGGGACTTCCAGGCTCTGAAGAACCAAGAGTTGAGAGTTAACTTTCACCATACTACATCCTATATGTTTGCCTCAATACTATTGCATTCTAATTTTTTAGCTTACTCTCCCCATAGACAATGTGTATATTTGTGGGAGAATATATCCTTTGGGAATGTTTTGTAGCAACTGTCATTATATCATCTTAGTAAATGCCTTCACCAAAAGACAATTAAGTCTACTGACCGTAGCTTTCCGGCGAAGGCTCATGAACTCTAATCGTATTAGTAGTAAGGCACAATACAGATACTCCTAGAATTCAAGGAAGCAGCCACCCTGCATGGACCCAATCTTTAAAAGCAATTGCAAGTTGGGAAGTAGATCCAGGGCAGGGGGAGCGATGCAAGGATTAGATATGATCCCTGCCCTCACAGAGCTTATAACCAGCATTTAAATATGATGCATATACAAATACAAATAACACAAAATAATATGTGATAAATATATTAGAAAAATGTAAATGAAAGTTTTATAGATGATACAGTGTTTAAAAATTAGTGATAGAACTTCTCCTTGGAGATTAAATGGTCATACTTTTTTTTATTAATGAACACTGAGTATCAGAAACTTGTCAGGTAAATCCAGTGGGAATCAGTACTTGTAGAAATTGCACAACAAATGACACAAAGCATTTAGAAAATGCCAGAAGACTCTAGTAGACTCTGCATGTGATTAGTGGAGTCAGATGATCTATATTCTAGTCCGATGTCTGCCACTCATTATGATTTTTGGGAAGACTTTTAACTCATCTAGTCCTTAATTTTTTTATCTGATAGAGGAAGCCCTTAGACAGATGCTCTTCCAGATTTCTTCCTTACTGAAAATTCTAAGATGTTCACTTGTATCTGAATTGACTTCTCTAAGATGTCAGACTCCTCTGGTGGGGTCCAAATGATCGGTTCATTTTTGTTGGAAAGAAAAGTTGTAGGTAGCAAAATGTGGGGGAAAATCAAATCTCCATCAGTCTTATGTTGAAATGTTTGCTGCTCAGTAGAAGGAAGAGTAGTACATTAATCTGTTTGAATTGCTAATTGGGGATTTAGTTGGCTAGATAGAGAGTTATAAGATGAAAGCCTGGGTTTTTGTTCTTTTCCAAAGGTAGAATTCTCTATCAGTCCTTGCTCTTGGGAATCTAATGACTTTGTAAGCAAAATGTAGGAATTGTAGAGAAGGCATTGCAGCCCTGTGCCCCTTAGTCATAGTATTCTGGATCTCTATTATAGTCCTTTAAAGATATAGAAGAGAGCCATTCTTTTACTTTATATTAGTGAGGTATGCTTCTAATCTGGATATTAAAGATTTTCCGGTATGATTTTTTCATTTTATAGAGCAAGAAAATGAGATTTAGAGAGAGGAGATGACTAGCCTAAGGTCACCCAGAGAAGGTGTAGCAGAATCAGAATTTAATTCCGGGTCCTCTGATTAGGGAGCTGGTACTCTTTCTACTATTCTACACTGCTGTACTGTCCACTGATTGAAATGGTGCTCTTCTTCATAGGGTCATTGTAAAGAAAGCGATTCATAAGCAGCAAGGACATGTGCAAATATGGGTTATTATTATGATTATTACCTAGAATGTCAATGGATGAGAACCGAGAGATGAGGACATATAAACAAAGTAAAGAGTAGGATCTATGGTTAGACTTGGATGCTCTCTAATGATTACAGGCATTCCAAGAAGTCCCTCTTTCCTCAAAACTTGATCTTTACTGACCTGTCACAATATCTGAAATCTTACTCTTAGAGCTTCCTCACTAAAATGCAAATGTCCTTTGGGAAAGAAAACACAACATTTTCTATCAATTATTTGTCAAATAATATGAATATGTTTGTTTAACCTTTCCTAATAAAACTAGCTGAAAATAGATTTTGTTTCAGGACTTGGAAAACTTTTGGGAGGACTATCCTCTCCTGCCCAAGAGAGGGGGTAGGGGCTGATGAAAAATTTCTTGAGTTTTTTTTGCTCATTATGTGAAGATATACATTTGGGCTCTTCACTATAGATTCGAAGAGATTAACACTAACAGCCTTTGTAAGAATTCTGAAGGTGAAAATTTCTTTATAAAAATGAAAATTGGAAAAGTTCTTAACTATGATAAAACTACAGAATTATGGAGTAGGGAACAGACTTAGAGATCATCTAGTTGAATGCAGGTAAGCATAGAGAAATTTTGCAGTGGTCAGAATACAGCGCAAAAAAAGATTTTGTTATTGATAGGTATATATAGTAGAGTCAGGGATATGGGCCCATAAGATAGAGGGTAATGACGCTGCCTTCATTGCTTATGTTTGACTTCATTTTCATGATAGTTAGAAGGAATCTTGGCAGTAATGTGGACTTTAGCCTGGACCTCTAACAAATGCCTGTGTGTGTGTGTGTGTGTGTGTGTGTGTGTGTATTTTAGAAAGAACCCTGAATTGGGCTTAGATTCCCACTAGGGATTAAAGAGGACATGGAATGAGTTTTGTCACCTGAAGTCTAATAGGGAGACCAGAAACTTCAAAGTAGCAGTAGACAAAGGCAGTTCCATAGCTCTGGGGCCATCTTTTGTTGGCTTCTCTTAGTTGAATGTAGTGTCTTATAGTCTTAGATATGGATAAAGGAGTTGTTAAGTCTTCCTCTTTCCAGAAGAGGCTTTCTAATCACAGCATCTCACAATTACCCCTGAATGCCTGGCAGTTGACCTTGAAGAGCTAATGTTCAGAAAGTGGTGACAAAGAAAAGCTTGATGGCCACAAGACCAGCAGAGATGACACCTCTTACAGACAGTAGTTGAGTGATGAGGTATTTGCTGCCTTGAAGTGGCATAGGTATGTTTCCCTAGCTGTGCATGTGGCCAGGTCATAGGTGCTTCCTATATGGATGCTCGTCTTGTGTGTTTTGGCTACCTTGAGGCTACAGAGCTTCCCTATATGTGTACTCTCCATATAGGCTCATCAATCATGTCTGCTCTTTGTGGCTGCCTTCCTCTATTGGTGGTGTGGTAAAAACTGGGAGAGTAAAACCCATGGGCTTGTGGAGGCTGGGGGACGATTCCTCTTCCTCCCCCCAATTTTATTTACTATAATATTTGATTAAATGTTGTTTTTTTAAATAAATGTGTCCTGTTTGATTGAAATAAACACGTTTGTGGAAGCTTACAAAATATGGCTCTGAGTGAGTGCTAAACCTTGGCACCTTGCCTTGAACTTTGGATAGCCTTTCTGGTAACCCATGCACGAGAAGACATATTCTAGTTGCTACACAAATTAGCAGAAATGAAAACCTAGAGAGGTGAAGGGATTTGCTCAAGATCACAAAATAGCAGAGTTGGGGTGGATGTACTGGAATGAGTAAGATCTAAAGTTTGAAAGCTATTGAATTGGCTCAGGACTTAGGCTGGTTCAATAGGAATATGAAGTAGACCAGTATGAAAGAAATATAATGTGGAGAATGTATAATGAACCATATGTAAGAAAGGAAGGTAGATTCAAAGATAACATCGAGGTTTTAAACATGGGATTTTGAGCAAATGGTAGTGCCACTTCCAGAAATAGTGAAGATATAAGAAGGAAAAAGGTTTGGGGGAAAAGAGAGTAAGTTTTGTTCTGGATGGTCTGTGACCAACCAAACTTCCAGGTTTCACATTTCGTGGTTTTCAAGGCTCTCTCTACCCAGTCAGGTAGGCTGAGAATTTAATTAAGGTGTTATTGATTCAACGTGTTTTCCTTTCTGGATGACAACAGAGGGGTTTTAATTTTACAAAGTATTTTTCACATCTCTTGCCTTGTTCAAACCTCACAACTCCCCAGATATGACCTTCCCAGGGTTACGGGACTAAGAGCAGAATCCAGCTTGCCCCTCAAACAGCCTTCTTTCTATCACATCATCCTGTGAAAGTCATTCATTTGCATTATCAATAGTTTTTAATTTCTTAACACAAAAGTAAAATATTAATGAATGAAATCCAATACCCATAGGATATATGGAAAATATACTTTTGCCTAAGGAGGTCCTCCCTAGAGCCATTGAAATATTAAGATAATATTAGTGATCAGGAGAATGAGGAATCAAAGTTAACATCAGAATGTGGGAAACTGAGGAAATCATGTTGTTTTAGTGCATAAAATAAAACATGATTATAAGGGACACAAATTAAATTGAATAAATTGATTTGAATTGAATCATTTGAAAATGAATAAAAATATAATTATTTTCTATCTGTGTTAAAGAACCCACTGAAATATAAGCACGGATCTCTCTGGAAGAACATGTATCTCTTGTTAGAAAGAACTTAAACTTAGACTATTCTTGGCCACAAAATCATTTGATCCTATTCTGAGATAACAAGAGGAAGCAGCATCCAGCCCAGATTGAGCACATAATAGGTGCTTCATGAATATCTGTTGACTGGTTGATTACACTTTCCTTCCACTAAAAAAAAAATCCTCTCTTCCCCCCACCTCCCAAACAACCTATGTTTAGTTTGGTGCTTTGAGAAAATGTTTTCTCGACTTAAAAAATGTCGGTTCCTCCTGCTATGGGGATCCTTTCTTCAGTCACATCCTCTGAAACTTCAATAAGGCAAAAAACAGTATGTTGATACATTCCTCACCCCTAAAAAATTCTTCCCAGTGGGAACCTTAATACTCACAGGAAATTTATGTCAACTCTACCTCCCTTGAGCCCAAATCTGAGTAAACAAAAGAGGTTGTTGGTTTTTTTTTTTTACTTGGTATAAAGACCAGCAAAGTTAGGGATTTTTTTGGTTAATAGGGACACTGGCTTTCTGAGTTGAGAGCCCTCTGATAAGAACATGCCATTGCCAACCCCCCCAGAGTTTCAACCTAGATCAGCAAAGTCCCAAAGGGGAGGCAAGGTCGAGACCACATGGAGCCTCCTGGATTAACACAGTCTCCTAGAATTGCACCCAGAAGCATGCTAGGGGTGAGCGCAGCTGGTGCACTGGGTTCCCTTTGGCAAAAAAGAGGAAGTACATGACACTAATGGTGAACCTTGAACACTTTATACCTCAGTGAAGATACTGACTCACCTTCAGGGACCTTCATGGGACTCAAGTTTGTAAATGTTTTTATTTTTCCAATTTTTATTTATCTAATTCTGGTTATGTCCTGATGCATCTATGCTCTCTGTGTCCCTTCCAAGGTACATATTTGTGAGATGACTGACTGATGTGAGGGGGGACAATTTTTAGCCAAGAGATAGAGAAAAACTCATCAACATTGCTCTTTCCAGACAGAGTCCTGGGTGATAGTGGCTTTATTGCTATAATCATCTGATCTAAACTGCCAATGCATATTCTATACAGCTTCCAATTGATATTGGGTAAGTGAGCAAACTTATTAAATGCCTATTATAAGATGTGGACATAAAGAGTGCTATCTTAATCAAATCAGGAGAGTATGGAATAGTTCACCTGTCAGATCTATGGAGAAGGGAAGAATTCATGATCAAACAAGAGACAGAGAGCATGATGAGAGTGAAAACTGACAATTTCGATTACATAAAAAATTAAAAAGTTTTTGCATAAACAAAACCAATGCAACAAAGATTGGAAGGAAAATAGAAAACTGGGAAAAATTTTACAGCAAGAATCTCTCACAAAAGTCTCATTTCTCAAATGTATAAAAACTTGGCCAAAAGATTACTAGTCATTCCCTAACTGATGGTCAAATGATAAGAACAGGCAATTTTCAGACAAAGAAATCAAAACTACCTATAAACATATGAAAAATGCTCCAAATCATTATTGATTAGAGAAATACAAATTCAAACAACTCTGAGGTGCTACTTCACACCTACAATATTGACTAATATAAGATATAATATGATAGAATAGGATAGAATAGGATAGAAACGGAAAACGATAAATATTGGAGGGATATGGAAAATCGCGACACTAACACACTCCTGTTGAGGTTGTGAACTGATCTAGTCATTCAAGAGCAAAATTTGGAACTGTGCTTAAAGGATTATAAAATTGTGTATACTCTTTGATCCAATAACACCACTACTAGGTGTGTATCCCAAAGAGATTTTAAAAAGGGGGAAGGAATATTTTTATGCAAAAATATTTATAGCAGCTCTTTCTGTGGTGGCAAAGAATTCAAAACTGAGGGGATGGTCATCAATTGGGGAATGACTAAACAAGTTGTAGTATATGATTGTGATGGAGTACTGTTGTCCTATAAGAAATGACAAGCAGGATGGTTTCAGAAAAACTGGGAAAGACTTAACAGAAACTGATAAAGAATGAAGTGAGCAGAACCAGCACAGTAATAACAATACTGTATGATGAACTTCTGTGAATAATTTAGCTATTCTCAGCACCAAAATGATCTAAGACAATCCCAAAGGACTCATGATGAAAAATGCTACTCACCTATAACAAAAGAATAGGTGGAGTCTGACTGCAGATTGAAGCATAGCATTTTTCACTTTATTTCCTTCATTTTTTAAATATGTGTTTTCTTCCACAACATGATGAATATGGAAGGGATATGTCTATTAAATGCTAATCACATAGAAAATTTTATGGAATAAAAAGAAAGTCAAATGACAGTCTCTGCCCATAAGGAGGCATAAACTAAATTCATAACGCACAGTTCTGACCAGGTTACTTCCCTGCTTAAGAGATGTGGTAAGAGTATAGAAAAGGGCCAACTATGAACTTTTGGGCATTTCTGAGATTTGCCAGTTTCCACTGTGCTACACTGCTGCCTAGTCAATGCTGAAGTTGCGAGGAGGAGGGTCATTGGGACCTACTGTTTTGAGCATAAAATTTGGATTCTTTTGTTTGGCATCAAAAGTTCAGATTTCACTTTACTCATCATGTACTTCACGCCCCATCCAAACTGGTATAAGTAAGGTTCCTCATAAGCAACTTTCTATTTCTCATCTTTCTGCCTTTCTCCTCTAAAATGAATCCTCTCTTTCTCTTGGCTTCTTGGTGTACCTTAATCCCTGTAAAGCTCAGCTCATACCCAAAGTACTTCCTGACAACTTGTCTCCTCTTGTTCCTTTGGTAGCACTTCTCCCCTCCTCAAAAACTTTTTTTGTATCTGAATACATATTATTTCCCCCAAATAGAATATAAACTTCTTGAGGGCAAGGACTGTCTTGCATATATTGTTTTTGTAGTCTCCCTCGTACCTAGTTTGTTCAATTGAATTGAATTCTGGAGAATTAAGACATCTTACCAGGGAGTAAAGGCTAAATATCTCTGCTGCATTATGACATGGTCACAGTGTTTCAGAAAATGGCTAGGGATTTCCAGAGGGGAAAAATGGAGGAGTCTCTATCACCCTCTTTAGAATAGATTTTTAGAGCTATGAAGAAGCTAGGTCCTGTAGTCAAACTCCTTTTTCATCTTAGACCCCTCAATTTATAGATGAAAGTAACAGAGGACATGGCAGGCAACATGGCAGAGAAGAGATTTCAATGATGTGGTGAAGAAGCAGGCTTTTTATGGTCAAGTTCTGTGTTGTTTGCTCATTTCTCCAGGCTATTTCTTCACCTAGAACTTTGTTAAAGATGGGCTCTGCACACTGTGCCAAGCTGTAGGCTTTTTCTTGCTGCTGTTTTCAGGGGTAGTTCTGGGAGTCTGCAAGGTTTTAGCGTTTCCCAGGTTATCCAGCGAGAGGTATGGTCACTGCTCTCCTAGTCAGCACTTTGGTCTTTACCTAAGAAAGTCTACTCCTTTGCAGCCACAAATGCTTATACTCCTCTTGGCCTTGGAACTCTGATCAGGGTCCCGGTTCCTTTGTGACCCTTTACAAGTGTGCCTCGCTCCTGGAGCTCTGACTCAAAACTGCAATAGAGTTGCCAAATAGTGCCAGCTACACCTTGTGCCAACAAAGGGTACCTGTAGTCTCTTTTTGTCCAACTGTCCAATTCCCTTCTCCTCTCTTGGCTAAGAGCTTCTGAAGCTGTTGCTGCTGTTAAGGCTGCCTCAAAGATGCATTCTTGGTGCTCCTATCACATCCCAGTCCACTTCAGTGTTATAGACCTCTCCTACAGACCTATTAAGTTGTCTGAGACTAGAAAAATGTCCCCCTCTGGCCTTTTGTGGCTCTGATGCTCCAAAATTTGATTTGAGGAGTTATTTTAAAGTTGTTTAGAGAATGTTTCGGCTAGGTCCCAGCTTATCCTTTGCCATCTTCTCTCCCCCATCTTGTATAAGAGACAGTTTTATGTAGCAGTTAGAAAACTGGATTCAGAGGAAAAGCTGGGCCCTACCTCCTATACTTACTGACTATGTGACTCCAACCAAGTTACTAATTACTTAACCACTATGAAAGATGATAAATTGCAGAGTGAGCATTGGTGTGCATCAATGTAGGAAGTTCATCCCCCACCCTAAAGAAATTGCAAGTCCAGTAAAAAAATTGTTTATACTTTCATATTTTGTCCTCCTCCAATGTAATGTGCTCTTTGAGGGCAAAGGCTGCTTTATTTCTCTCCTGATATCCCCAGCATTTAGCTTAAAGCTGTATACAAAACAAATTCTTGTTAGTTGGCCAACTAATTTATTTCCCCTCAGAAAAATGAAAGTTCCACGAAGATAGGAGTGGTTTTGTTTCTATCTTTGTATCTTCAGTGTCTATCATAGTATATTCATTGGGTACCCAGAGAGCAGCTGCTTAATAAATGTTTGCTCAATTGAATCAAATTGACAAATAATTCAAAATATTTCTCTTATTATAGATTTAGAGCTAGAAGAGACCTTAAAGACAATGGATTACAACACCCTCATTTTACAGATGAGAAAACTGAGACCCAGAAAAGTTTTCGTAGGATTATAGTATTTAGATCAAGAAGAGACTTTAGGGAATCATTCAGTCTCACCTCCTCATTCTACAGGTGAGAAAATTGAAGGTCTGATAAGTAAATTCATTTGTTTTGGCCCTTTTATATTTGGTCAGCATGATGTTAATTCCAGAAGTCAACAGTTATTATCATTGCAAGAAGGCTAGATCTGAAGCTGACGATTCTAGGTTTGAATCTTGCCTTTCTTAATATCTGTGTGTTGGTGGACAAATACTTTAACTTCTCTGGGCCTTAGTTTACTTTTCTATAAAAATGCAGGGGTGGGAGGAATTAGAGATAACCCCTCAAGTCTCCAACAGTTCTAGATTTATGGTCTTGTGATCAAGGGGCTGATTATCTGATTATCAATGAAAAAAGTCATTGAAGAGAAATGCCACCTGGAGAACTGGTGCTGTACTTCTAGGTGAGAAATCCTAATTTTACTTCCATATTGTTCCTTGCATTTCCTGATCCTCATTTTTTAGTAAGTCCTTTCAAAGTGCCTCCTTGCTTACTCAGCTGTTCCCTGGTGTAATTCCCACTTCTTGCTGCCATTGTGAAGATTTAAAAGGCTTCCCATTCTTTCCTTTGAAATGGAGGGAATAAGTCTCATTTTGGTTTTTTTTTCTTCAGAGTGAGCAATCAACCCTTTTCAATAATGTAGGAAAAACTTTCAATAGAAGAGTTAAGCCAGATGAAAGTTCTGTATTTAAAATGTTGTTTTTGGTGTTAGGCTTCTGGAAATCCAGGGGCCATTTTCATTGTATCAAGAAAAGAAATATATTCTCCAAAGGGGATGAGAAAATGTTTACTTGATTCAACCAAGTTTTCAGTGGGGAGGACTTCAGTGGGGATTTCTGGCACCAATCTGCTGAGGTCTTGCTTCCCAGAGTGAAAATGAATGGTGCTTGGAATCTTGTGCCCAGTATCTTCCAAGTGAACCAGGAGGAGGGGGATGAGGAAGAAGTCATCTTTATTTGGGGGGGGGAGTGGGTAGCACAAATTCTATTTTGAAAATAATTCTTTGATTTTTAGAAAATAAAAGATACGTCATCTCTGAGATTTGCTGAGATCTGTACTCCTAAAGGAGGGTTTTTTTTTTTCTGAGTGTTTATTAAACTGCATGAGTGGACTAATTAGGTGATTGGACAATGGATTAGGCACACCTTTGCAGAATGGGATCTAGTGTCAATCAATTGATTAATCAAAATTTAATATATGGATCAAGATGGTACCTAGCTCTTTGCTAAATGTGAGATATGGAAGAAGTATGGACCTTCAACCTTGAGGAGTTTATAATTAGAAGTTTAGAGGCATAGTGGGAAAAGACCAAAGTCTTTTTATTTTGTTTGTTTTATTCTCTTGTTTCTGGTATCATTTATTGCATCAGAACCATAGATTCATGGAATATTAGGTCTGAAAGAGGCCTTAGAGATCATCTAGTAAAGTAATCCCTTCATTTTACAAATGGAGAAACTGAGTTTCAGAGAGGTTAATGACTTATTCAAAGTCTCATAGATCCTGGCATGTGGTTCTAAGACCAGTATTCTTTCTTTTTAACTTTCTTTTTCTAAATATGATAGACTTTCTTATTGATATCTTTTGTTTTGAGCTGGATTTGAATCCCTCAAGGCATTTACTAGTTGTGCAATGGCAGGCGAGTCAATTTGTCTTTCTGAAACTTTAGTTTTCTCATCTGTAACAAAAGGATAAAATAATGTCTTCATAGAGTGACCATGCTAATCAAATATAATTATACATGTAAATACTTGGTAAGCCTTAAAATGTTATACTGGAAAAGTTTGAGATATAATAATTATACAAGACTTTCAAGTTTCCAAAACACTTTCCTCACAAAACTCTGTAAAATAATTAGTGTGAATTTTGACCTCATTTTTCCAATGAGGAAATCAAAGCCCAGAGATGTAAAATGATTGATCCATGGTCTTGCAGGTAGGGAAATGGCAGAGCGGGGATTTGAACTCAAGTTTCCTGATTCCAAAGTCAGTACCCCATCTGTTTTTTTTTTAAACATTTTTAAACCCTTCACTTCTGTGTATTGGCTCCTAGGTGGAGAGTGGTATGGGTGGGCAATGGGGGTCAAGTGACTTGCCCAAGGTCACACAGCTGGGAAGTGTCTGAGGCCGGATTTGAACCTAGGACCTCCGGTCTCTAGGCCTGACTCTCAATCCACTGAGCTACCCAGCTGCCCCCACCCCATCTGTTTTTGTTGGGGAAAGAGAACAGAAGTTGGGCAGAAGAGAGAGAAGGCCATTCCAGGCAACAGCTGCCACATGAGGGAAGGCACAGAGGGGATGGAACATTTGAGGAGTGTAGTGAGGGATAGAATTGGATAGGTAGGGTGGTGTCTGATAACACATAAAAAGACATTCTGTTGTGTTTTTTTTTAATTCCCTTTTAAGTGACTGCAAGAGTGTCTCTTTTTTTCTTCAGAAGTGATTTTTAATACCTGTTATATTATATTGCTTAGGGAAATTTCTCCCAGTACTAAGGCTTATTTTTCAATCTCATTCTCTTGCTTCTGATATTGTTCTGAGTATAATTTTAGACCCATAGACTCATGGAATATTAGAACTGGAAGAAGATTTAGATATACTTTAGTGTACCTTCTTCATTTTACAAAGGAGGAAACTGAGGCCATAATAAAGGCTAAGTGGTTTGCCCAAGGTCGCTTAGATAAGTGAATGTCAGGGCTCAGAATGAAGCCAAGATTTTCTCATTCCAAGTCCAGTGCTCTCTTGATGGCTTAATAACCATCTTTCATATTTTGAATCTCATTTTGCCTAGATTATTATAGCAAAGTCTTTTTATATTTTCCATGTGGGCCAGTTCCCCCTGACAACTTATCACTCTTATTCTCCAAACAGTATTATAGAAATGTGCTAGATAGATATGGAGTCTGAAGACCTAGGTTCAACTCTCATCTTTGAGACTGACTACCTGTGTGACCTTGGGCAAATCCCTGGCCTCAGGTTTTTCATCTGGAAAATGAAAGTATTGGATTAGATTGACCTCTGAGGTCCTTTTTAGTTCTAAATCTATGATCCTGTGACACCTTTCAGATTCATTTTTATCATTGAACAGTAAAAAGGCAAGACAGTATCCATTCTATTTCTTTTTTTATCCCTCACTTTTTTCACTATCTTTTGTATAGAGAAAAATCTATTAAGCTATTTCTAAATGATAACAAAACATCTAGTGAATTCCATTACCAATCTTGTGGATGAATATCTTTTCTTCAAAAAAAATCATATCAGGAATTGATTGAATTTTCTCCTGAATCAGCCAGTTACTTTGGAAATATATATATATATAATCTTGATCTGGGCATGGAAGATGAGTGGGATGGGATTTGGGAAGGAACAGAGGAGAATGAAGGGCATTCTAGAAAAGGGCAATAACATAAGGGAAGGCACATAAACTCTCTGATTCATAACTTGGTCTGGGACATCTTCAGCTTCTCTCATTAAGATTATTTCCTAATTCATGTCTAAATGTCAACTTACCATACCCTCTAGAGATTCTTTCCAAGCAACTTCTTCCCATTAAATATCTGTGTTTCAGGTCACTTGTCCTTTGATGAATCACTGGGCATCTTCAAGGGTAAAACTCTGTTTATTTCCTGGTGATGGGCCAAATGCTCATCCCTCTGTCACTCTATGGCATAGTTCCCAGAGAATTATCGAAGATGGGACTCTGGCCCAGCATTACTAACCTCTTGTGTTTCTTTCACATTATGACTTTATCCTCATGGATGTTCCAAGGGCATCATGGATGTTCAGAAAACCACCCCACTTAGTGTTATCATAGAGTTTACTTTACACTTTATTTTTCTTCCCTCTGAGATTGTTAATCAAGATGCCCTGTCCTGGAGACCTGGGTCTTAGTTCTGACTCTACCACTAACTAGCCATGTGAACTTGGGAAAGTCACTTGACTTTTTTGGGGTCTCAGTTTCTTCAATTATAAAATGAAGCAATTGGACTAAGTGATCTTTAATGTCACTTCAAGTCAATTCCACTTAACTAATGGTATTAACCGTGGGGAGAGAGAGTTCTGGAGGAGGAGGTAAAGGGCTGGCCTTGGACCCAGGAAGACAAATTCTGTCTCTTAAAATTTTGGCACATAACCATGAGTGAATCACTTCAACTTGCAGAAACTCAGGCAGTTTATCTGATGAATTAATAATCTGCAAGTAGAGGGAGTTTCCATTCTGAGAATTCCCAATGTGAATAAAACAGATTAAACACAATTAAGCAAATATTGTGTGCAAAATATTGTGCTAGGTACTGGGGTTACAAAACATGAAAAAAGTGTAATTGTTTCTGCCTTTGTAGAGCTAACAATCGAATGGGAAGAATACAAAATGAATAAGGATGATTCACTCATTTATTTGTTTAGCATTTATGGTGTTCCTATTTATGTAGGGCATTGAGTTAGGCTGTTGGGAGATACAAAGTGTAGATAATATAGAAGCTCTGTGTACTCATAGAACTTATAGTTCAATAGGAAGGGGAATGAATGAATGAATGAATGAAAAAAGTTAATTTTTTACTACGTACTAACACATACATAAATAACTATAAATTATGATGAAGTCTAACAAGAAGATCATTATTGACAGGGGCGACCAAGGAGGGAGTCATGTAATAAGTAGAATTTGAGTTAGACTTTAAAGAATTGATCTTTAGTCAGCAAATGAAGAAAGAGAGGAAAGTATAAACAATGAGGGAAAATTGAAAAATAGAATGGCAGAAACTAAGCCTAGGCCAGTTATTCATGCCATATATATACCAAGGTAAAATAAAAATGGATACATGATTTAGAAATAAAAGGTGGTACCCAAAACAAATAAGGAGAGCACAAAATAGTTTACCCATCAGACATGTGGATAAGGGAAGAAGAGTTTATGCCCAAATAAGACATGGAGAACATTCCAAGATATAAAATAGATAGTTATGACTACATTAAATTAAAAAAAGATTTTGCACGAATGAAATCAATGTAACCATGGTTAAAAGGACGACAACAACAAACTGGAGAAAAATCTTTATAGCAAATATCTCTAACAGAGACCTCATTTCTCAAATATGTAGAGAAGCAAGTCAGATTTATAAGAATACAAAGTATTCTATTCTTCAATTAACAAATGGTCAAAGGATATGAATAGGCATTTCTTAGATGAAGAGATTAAAACTATTTTTGATCATATAGAGAAATGCTCCCAATCACTCTTAATTAGAGAAATGCAAATTAAAACAACTCTGAGGTACCACTTCACACTCATCAGACTAGCTAACATGGCAAAAAAAGAAAATGATGAATATTGAAGGGGCTATAGAAAAATTGGAACCCTGGTACACTGTTGAGCTATGAATTGATATAAGGCTTCTGGAGAGCAATCTGGAACTGTGCCCAAAGGACCATGAAACTGTGCTTGCCCTTGGAATTAACATCACCACTACTAAGTCTGTATTTCAAAGGGATTAAAGAAAAGGGAAAAGGACCCACCTGTAAAAAAACATTTATAGCAGCTGTTTTTGTGGTGGCAAAGACATAGAAACTGAAGGGATGTCCATCAATTGGGGAATTTCTGAACAAGTTGTGGTATATGCTTGTAATGGAATACTATTGTTCCATAAGAAATGACAAACAAGATGATGACAAAAAGACCTGGAAAGACTGACATGAAGTAATACAAAGTGAAATGAGTAGAACCAGGAGAACACTGAAAACAGATAAAACGATAGTGTGTCATGATCAACTGTGAATGACTTAACTATTGTCAACAAGGCAGGGATTCAGGATGACTCTAAGGGACTCGTGACAAAAAAAGGATATCTATCTCCACAGAAGGAACGGGTGGAGTCTAAATGCAGACGGAAGCATGCCATCCTTCACTTTATTTCCTCCATGAATTTTTCTCTTATATAAACAATATGTATCTTATTTCACAACATGACAAACATGCAAATATGTATTTTGTGGTAAAATATGTACAACCTATCTCATATTACCTAGTTGTGTGTGGGGGAGATGAGAGGGAAGAATAGAATATGAATTGCAAAATGTCAGAAAATGAATATTAAAAATCATAACAACATATAATCTGAAAAATAAAATAATTTTAAAATTCCTGAAATAAGAAATAACAAACGAGTATATGCAATGGTGTGTACAATGGTGAGAAAATGTTAGTGGGAGTTAATTCTTGTTGATTAATATCTCTTCTCAGTGGGCTCTACCCTTGGGTTCACTATGATGTGACTGGTCAGATTGAGCCTTTTTTGCCTACATCCTTGATTCCACAGTACTTCCAGCCATTTCCATGTCATACCTCTACAAATTAACCCCTCCCCCAATGTCCTCTCCTCTTTCCAGCTTTATTTTGTTTGTTGTCTTTTCCTATGAGGATGTAAGCTCCTTAAGGGCAGAGGTTATGATGCTTGTTTTTATTTGTATCCCCAGTGCCTGGCACATAGCACTTAATAAATGCTTGATCTATCTTTCTCTCCATCTATGTTCATATCTAGCATGTGGGTAAGAATAATTAAGAATGGCTCAAAAAGAAGTGTGTTAGCAAATTGTATTTCCAAATGCCAGGGAAGAATGTTTACATTTTACTTAGTAAGCGATAGAGAATTACTGAAGATTTCTGAGCAGAAGAGTGATACGGCTTTTCCTATGCACATGGAAGATTGGTCAAGCAATGATATGAAGGATGAAATCAATCCTACCTTCCATTTTCATAGTATGTATTTCTTATATACAGTTGTTCACAGTTCCCTCCACTAGAATGAATGAACTCACGAGGTAAGGAGCCACATCTTTGTCTATCTTTGTATCCTAAGCATTTAATATAGTATCTAGTAGATAGTAAACATTTAATAAATGCTGCATCCTTCAGCCAATGGCAGATTGGCAATTCATCCATTATAGTTTTAGAGAGTTGCCTAGATCATCATAAGCTTAAGTGATTTACTCATAGTTGCAAGTCAATATTTTAAGAAATAGAACTTATCACCAGGTCTTCCTGGATCCAAGGCCAGTCTTCTGCCCTTATTTCACACTCCTACATATGTTTAATATCATTGGTTAAGTGGATTTGACTTGAAGAAGTATTAATAGATGGATATAATAGAGCCTAGATTGTGTTAAGGAAAAGAGAAATCCAAATTATTCTAGGAAAATCTCTCTCCCATCTTCTCGACCCTTTTCCCCTTTAACTCCCAGAGCTTTTTTCTCTTCAAACTGTAATTACTGCTCTATTAACAATGCAGCAATAACTCTTTATGGAATCACACAATTATAGAATTTTAATGTTGGAAGGGACTTCAACAGTGACCTAATCCAACTCACACTTGAAAGGAATGCCTACTATAACACCCCTGACAATTGAATTTTTCAATTTTTGCTTGAAGACCCTTAAGGACAGGTCACTTATTCCTTCCTGAGATATTCCATTCTGCTTCTTGACAATAGTTAGGAAAGTTTTCCTGAAAACAAGCTTAATTTTTCTTCCTTAAAGTTTCCATTCATTCATCTTTAGATTGCCCTTTGGGTACAAGTAGAACAAATTTAACCTCTTTTCCACACAGCAATCCTTTAGATACTTCAAGTCAACTATGCCAGACCTCTGTGAGCCTTTTCTAGATGGAACATCTCCAGTCTCTTCAATATATCTTCATATGACTTCCCTCAGGGTCCTCCACTATCTTGGTTGCCCTCTTCTCTGTATGCTCTCCAGCTTATTAATGCCATTTTAAACTGTAGTACCTACAACTAACCATAGTACTCCAGTTGTGATCTGACTAGAGGAGAATAGAGAAGCACTATCCCCTTTGTGTCTCTCAAAGATATGATTCTTTTAATGTGGCCTAAGGTCACATTAGTTTTTTTTTTTTTTTTGACTGCCACATTGCATATTGAATTTGTAGCCCATAAAATCCCTCAGATATTTTGGCAGACAACTACTATCCATTCAACCATGCTTCCTCCATCATATATTTGTGAAATTAGTTATTTGATCTCAATTACAAAGCTAACCTTATTGAACTTAATCTTATTAGAGATGAGGAGATAGTCAGTAGAGACTCCTGATTGTTCTAGTGCCTGGTACTTTATCTGGCAATGGAAAAGAGGACAGTCTCTCTCTTTTTCTCTGCCAGGACAACATCCCCTCTGCTCCTCCAGAAAACTGGAGAAAGGACTTTATAGGTATTGGCTTATGTCACTCTCCCTAGTTTCTTAGGGTCTTGAGAAGGTGAGTTCTTGAGAAAGCGGGTTCTTGCTGTCCCTCTGGGTACTAAGAAACCATGAGGGCAAATCTCAAGAAACTCCCCTCCAATAGTGCTTGACATTGGAGTGATTAGGATGGAGTTGAGTAGGTCAGGAAGAGGGTTGTGCTAATCTTGTTTCCTGCTATTCTCCAAATTCTAAGTCTTAGGCATTGTAACTAAGGTATTGGTTTGATGATGGTAAAACACAATCTAAAATTAGCATCGGTTTGTGAAGGTGACCCCAAGTTCTTTAAATATTTTTAAATATCCTTTAATTTTTTTCCTTTTATATCAACTACAGTTACCATTGTATCTTCCCTAAGCTTAATCTTATAGTAAAGAATTAAAAAGAGAAAAAAAGGGTTCATTAAACTCGACATTGAAAAAGTTTCATGTTATTTGTAATATTCTCCACTTATAGTTCCCCATCTCCACAAAGAAGGGAGAGAGGTGGGTCTCATACCTCCTTTTGTGGCCAGCCTTAGTCAGTATAGTTTCATGTTATTCAGTTAGAGTTGTTTTACATTATTATTCTTTCCATTTACAATATTCAAGCCACTGGGTATAGCCTTTTCCTGGTCTGCTTATTTTACTTTATTTCAGTTCATTTAAGTCCTCTTGTGATTGTCATTTCTTTTAGGACAGTAATATTATATTAATATACCACAACTTTAGCCATTTCCCAACATCTGCTTGTTTTCCTATTCTTTGTTATTACAAAAAACGTTGCTATAAATATTTTGCTGTAAATGGAGCCTTTCTTCTTATCATTTATTTCTTCTATAACTAGCAGTAGAATCTCTGGGTAAAAGGGTATGGATACTTTTATAATTTTCGTCTTACTATTTCAAATTACTTTTCAAAATGGTTGAACTAATTCACATTTCCACCAGCAGTGTATTTAATGTGCCTGTCTTTCCATAACCCTTCCAACACTGGTTTGTCCCAACTTCTGTCTTCTTTTCCAGTTTGCTAGGTATACGGTGAAATCTTAGAGTTGTTTTGATTTACATTTCTTTTAGCATTTAGTGAAATGGAACAGTCTTTCACGTAGTTGTTAATAGGTTGTAATTCTTTTGAGAACTTTTTGTTTATGTCTTTTGGTCTTATATATTTCTATTCCTTGTCTATGTATATTTTACATCAGAGTCTTCTTAAAGATCAGAGATATTTGATGTTGTTTTTTTCAGAGTTGAACTCTTCCTTTCTTATTCTAGTTATATTTTGACTCTGAGTTCTTGAAGATATTCAGATGGATTTTGAGTTCAAGAAAATCAGGGAGATCCTTTTTGAGCTCTAAATACCAGGATCCTTTGTCTTTCTTGAGAAATCAGTCTCCTAGTCCATTGCTATCACTGCCTCCCTTTTACCACCTCCCAATGTCCAAAATTTGTTGTAATATGGTGTCAGTGCTTTTTCATCAAATGATCCCAAGCGTTTGGGAAAGAAAATAGTAGATTATCTTCAGAAAAAGTTGTGAACTACTGATTAGTATGATCCCCTCCTCCCCCAATCATTTTATACATAGGGACTCTACAGCCCAGAGAGATGAAGTGATTTTCCCAAGTTAATTATTTAATTAACTGACTCACCATTCATTTAACCACCCTTTATTAAGTGCCAATAGAAAGCATCATGGTTTAGTGGGAAGAACATTAAATTTGATGTCAGCAGAAATATGGTTAAGGGGATTAGACTAGATGGTCTCTAAATTCCCTCCTACCTCTGGATCTTTATGATCCCATGAATCCCAGTTCTGCCCTTTTCTAGATGAATGACTTTAGGCAAAGTGTCTCATATCTATCAGCTGCAGTTTCTTCAGCAACAAAATGGAGATAAAAATTCTTACCTCAATGCCCTCAAAAGGCTCCTATGAAAATCCAAATAAGATCATCTGTTTGAGTATTTTGTAAACTCAGAGAGGTTATGTGAATATCACTCCTCCAAGCTCCAAGCTTTAAATTGTCGTAAGATCATAGATTTAAAAATAGGATCCACTTTGGGGAGAATTATAACCAACCTCTTCATTTTACAGATGAGATACTGAACCCTAGAGAGGTTAAGTGACTTGTCTAAATTCACAAAGGTGAGCAGTAGACCTTGGGTTTGAAACCAGTCAAAAATATCATTAAGACAGAGTCCTGTCTCTTTATGGAACTGCAGCTCTATGTTCTATTCTATAGCTAGAAGTAATAATAGGTCTATACATAAATATGTTAGAGGTATAATAGAAACTGTAGATTATGACAGAATCTTGACAGGCACCGAATTTTATTTAAAAATACAACTATCCACCCCCATAGAAGGAACAACAGATAGCATTCAAATGCAGATTGAACATACCATTCTTCACTTTATTTCCTCCATTAACTGTTTTCTGGTGTAAGAAATATGTGTCTTGTTTCACAACATGATGAAAAGAGAAATATGTATCATATGATATTATATGTACAGCATATATCATATTTCCTGTCTTCTTGGGGAGGGTGGAAGGGTGGGAAGGAGGGGAAAAAAAGAATGAGACACATTTTTGGACGTGGCTAATCTGAGAATGTGTTTCTCTTGGATAAGCATATTTATTATAATTTATTATATATTTATAAAATATTTTATCATATTTATTGGTATATATTATGTTATAAATAAATGGTAACTAACTAGATAAATACCAAAAAAATAATAGTACCTTGATATCAGTGTTTCCATTTCCCCTGGACCTTTTATGTATACAAATATAATATTTTCAAATGTTAATTATTATTTTTTATTTAAGAATTGAAGTTTTTACTTCAAATATAAATCTCTAAGCTTCTTTATAGCTCTAACATTTTATGATTCCATACTTAATATACTAATTCTAATATCTTTGTTTTTCTCCCTCATAGTCTATGGGTATAAAATAATCCCATAGTCAGTTTTCTCCTTAATAATCTATGGCTAACTCTAGCCCTAAAATCATATAATTTTGAATTAAGATCATTAATTATGTTGAATTAAGATTCAAATTCTTTTTACATATGAAGAAACAAGGGCTGGTGTAATCTAAGTGACCTGTCCAAGGTCACAAAGCTAGTTAGAGTTTGAGCAGGGCAGGACCAGATTTTTGATGATTAG
Source organism: Gracilinanus agilis (assembly GCF_016433145.1). Classification (NCBI taxonomy): domain Eukaryota; kingdom Metazoa; phylum Chordata; class Mammalia; order Didelphimorphia; family Didelphidae; genus Gracilinanus; species Gracilinanus agilis. The sequence goes on along the minus strand of NC_058134.1, from coordinate 90,799,232 downwards.
CAGCAATGTGACCCATCTGTAGCCACAGTTTTTTTTTTTTTTTATTGTTCAAAAATTATTCCCAGGACTTTGTCAGTTCATTAGATATTAATACTTGGGAATGCAAAATATTTGGACCCTCTTGTTCAATTTTCTTCCTCTTGCCAATTATTCTTTTTCCCTCACATTCTTCAATGAATAACGGATACATTAACAAGCTCTTTGGCCATAGTGACAATCAGGGAATAGTGGTAATTCATTAATTGAAATTTGCCAATTGCATTCATTACGTTGGAATTGACGGTTTGCTTTTTCTCTCTCATTAAAGCAGTACTTAACCTACAGCATAACAGTGTGACCTTTGGTTGGAATTTTCTGAATCAGGGACTTGTCCATTAAACAGGGAGCTGTCACGTGGTAGGGATTTTCAGAAAAGGGGAAGAGACTAAAAAAGGACGAAGACTTGTTTTATCATGTTTAGAAAGTCGGTGAATTCTATTTTCTTGGGGAAATTAAAGGCCTATCTGGTGATGCTTGGAGGATTGTGACAAAGTTTTGGAAGGAAATGAAGGAACTGGCAATAATAAATACTTTTTAGGAACACTTAGACTTGTTCCCACACTAGGAGTCAATAGAAACATCTAGTGAATAAGCAGGAAGATGGAATTTTCAGAAATAAAATTTAGACAAAAAACTAGCTCTAGACTTGTCATTTCCTCTCATCCTTCTTAAATGATCTCACACTCCATGTGTTTAATTGTTTTTCCATAGAAAAATGTGATTTTCTCTTAATTATTTTATAAAACCGCAGTGACAACATGGATTTGGCTTATTTGTTCTTTCTTTCAGCTTTTTTCTTTCGTATTTTTAAGGTTTATTGGCTGCATTTAATCATGGAATTAATTTCTTGCATATTTAATTGGCTCAAAGTTTCATGTTAATTGGGTGGACTCTTACCTTGCAGGGTGTTTTGGTTCTAAGCAGTCTCAGGCTTAAGCACAGTTAATTCCCCTTTGAGATCCTCTATCTCTGACGACATGAGATCAAATAACCAACTAATTAAAATTGATGTCCACCTTCTATTGAAGTCATCGTTCACTTTCCCTGGAGGAGAGGAGTTAGATTCTGAATATATAATCTCTGGGGAGTATTTTGATGACTTCTCAAATAATGCATGTGTGGAAATGTAAATTTTAAACTCTCATTCCTTTTATTTATTTTTTTTTCCAAAAGTTCACAGTTAAAAATATGGTATTATTAGCCTTACAATCCACAAATATGTAAGAGAATGAGAAATCCTGCAATATTATTGTACTGATTCATTGCATCATCCAAGGTTAGCAGAAGCGTTAATAGGCATTTTGAGGAAATAGCCAGCATTAACCTGTAGTGCAAAAATACAGAAAATAAATATGAGTTTTCCAAGTATGATATAAAATTATTGAGAGGAGGATTGGTTTTGTTTTTGCATACTTCACACAGTACCTGACACCTGTTGTTGTTTAGTTATTTTTAGCCATGTTCATCTCTTTGTGACCCCTTTTGGGGGTTTTCTTGGCAAAGGCACTAGAGTGGTTTTCCATTTCTTTCTCTGGCTTATTTACACATGAAGAAACTGAGGCAAAAGGTCTAAGTGACTTGCCCAGGGTCACATAGTTAGTAAGTATCTGTGGCCAGGTTTTTTAAAAAAAATTTTTTTAGCATGCAAAACACACTTCCATATTGGTCATTGTTGTAAGAGCACATCCATACGTAACCAAAATCCCCAAATAAAACCATAAATACACTGATATGAGTTTGCTTTGATCCATATCCCTTTGACTCCAACTGTTCTTTCTCTGGAGGTGGACAGCATTCCCCATTTTAAGTCTTTCAGGGTTGTCCTGGATCATTGCATTCCTGAGAGTAGCTAAGTCTTTCACAGCTGATCATCATATGGTATTGTTGTTACTGGGTATAATATTATCCGGGTTCTGCTTATTTCGCTCTGCATCAGTTCACGAAAATCTTTCCAGCTTTTTCTGAAATCATCTTGTTCATCATTTCTGATAGCACAACAGTATTTCATCACCAACGTGTACCACAATTTATTCAGCCATTCCCCAAATGATGAACATCCCCTCAATTTCTAATCTTTGCTATCACAAAGAGAATTGCTATAAGTAGGTCCTTCCCCCTTTCTTTTATGATCTCTTAGGATACAGATATAGTAGCATTATTACAGGTTCAAAGGGTAAGCACAGTTTTATAACCCTTTGGACATAGTTCTGAGGCCAGGTTTGAACAAAGATCGTCCTAACTCTAGACCCAGCTCTCTTTCTACTGCACCATCTAGCTGCCCTACCAAGTACCTTAAATACTTGTTGGATTGAATTGAAATGGATAAGAGACTTTGGGGTGCATATGAAAGAACACAAGATCAGAAGCCAGAAAACATTGAGTCAAACAACTGGACCATGTAAGATTACTAGCCATGTGACCTTGAGGAAATCACAACCTCTCTGAGCCTCAGTTTCTTCATGTGTATAATAGTAATAATACAGTTAATATTTGGATTAATCATGTTTCCTACCTCATAGGAAAAACATTTTTAAAATCAGCAAGTGCTTTATAAAGATTTAATTCTAGCTATCAGATAGGTGGCAAAGTTTTGTAGCTTCCAGTGATACATTGCATGGTTTTTATTGTTTCCTTGAATAATCTACATTTTCACCAAAACTATACTCCTTGAACATAATCTTACTTTAATTTCTGGTTACAATAGCAATGTCCTGATTTGCCACAATAAACCTGTCTTTATTATAAACAGATTCACTTAACTTGGTCATTTTTCTTGATATTTCTTTCTCAACATATTAACAACTGCATTCATGTACCTTTTTGATTCTGCTGTTCCATCTTTTACATTTTATAGTCTCTGTTCAAAGGCTAAGCCATATTGAGTTTCATGTGACAAATACAAAATCAGCCTGTTTATTTTTTAGTCAAGTGATGTCTGAGAGTTCCAAAATGTTACAAGATTGTTAAACCATTATGTGCTATGTGGATGCTTATCCATCCTCTTTTGGTGACAAAACATTACTATTTCAAAAGCCACCTTTTGTTTAGTTAGGAGATGGTCCATCTTATAGTTCTGAATGTGTTCACTGAGGCTGGTAAATGCATAGGTATTAATTGTTTTTAATGTGTTCTCCTTCATTGGAAATCTTTAAGCAAAAGCTAGACACTCACTTGTCAGACAGGTAGTACAAGAGATTCCCTTTCAGGTACAGGTTTAATAGGTGGCCTTTAAGGTTTCTTCCAATTCCTGGATTTTGTGAGGAGTGTGGCTGAGGGAGCTCATGTCGGAGGTTCATAGAGGTAGAATAGGAGTAGATTTTGGAGAACGTTAGTTCCAGCTACACATTTTACAGACTAGAAAACTGAGCATGAGAGAAGTCAAATGATTTGCCTGGCATTCTGTCATTAATAAGTGACTGAGACAGAATTTGCACACAGATCTTTATCACACCATAATCAATACACTATCCACTGAAGTATCAACTGCCTTGACAGGTAGTCTGAGTATTTCTTTTTCTAAAAACAAAAATATTGGTTCTAAGGCATAAGAGTAATAAGGACTAGGCAATGCGGGCTGAGTGACTTGCTCAGGGTTAGTCTGAGTATTTTTAGCAAAATATGAGGCAGTCCTTTTGAACTGTGAAAATTTGGGGTACAATCAAGGATGAGAAAAAATTAGAATATTTACTCTAGGGAATGAATTTGTGTGTGTGTGTGTGTGTGTGTGTGTGTGTGTGTGTGTGTGTGTGTGTATGTACCTGTATTCTTATATCTGACCTTTCTTGACTTGGTTTTCTGTAGCTCCTTGAGTTACTATTTTGATTTAGGGAAGATCTGTTATTTTGGAAATCAGTTCATTCATTTGCACAAAATCTGGGTTCCGAATCTGCCTTTTCATTGGCCATGTGACCTTACTAAGGAATGGGTAACATAATGGCAAATGGAATTTAAGACCTGGAGAATTAGGTTTCTAGGAGGTTTAACTAAAGATGAAGAAGTATCTGGGTATGAGAGCAGAAAGAGGTAAAGGAACAAAGTACATATAGATGGGTGGTCAGGAACTGGCTCATAGAGAAGGGTCTAGCCAGGGTGGTTCAGATGTGAACAAATCAAATTGTAAATAATTCCTAGAAGTCAGGGATAGTCAAGAATTTTAGGAATTCAAGGACAATAATAGTTCCTGATGTGTACCTCTTTCAGAGATACATTGTTTAATTTAGGATTTTTTATATTATTTCCTGGGAAAAGAGCTTGGGTCAAGGATGTTGGTGACTCTGGGTCACAGATGGAAAATAAGAAATGATTGCAATCAGTTTGGGAGTGAAAACATTGTGGCTGTCGATTAAGTTTCTGATACAGGCTGGGATTGGAGCAGGGACCTAAGTAAGATCCCTGGAAGATTGAATATGATCTAATCAAGTATCAATAACAAATATCTCTTAGGTATTATCTGTGGGCAGCCAGGAGGTCCAAGGGATAGAGTTTTGTTCTTGAAATAAGGAAAAATCTGAGTTCAAATCTTGCAATAGACACTTTGCCCTTTGGATATCACTTAATCTCTGTCTCAACTGTAAAATGGCAATGGTAATAGTGCCTATCTCACAGGGTTGTTGTGAGGATCAATTAAGATATCATATACTATCTAATTGCTTGTTATTAGAGAAGATATAAAATTTAGATAGCAACGTCCCTACCCTCAAGGAGCCTATACGTTAGCAGAAGAGTTGATAGTGTTATAACTAGTCTGTGACTTTTTGCCATCCCTACAAGGTTACCTACAAATCCATTCCCCTCTTCTCCTAGAAGGTCTCTTTCAAACTCAACAGGTATATTCAACAAATATTAAAGAAGTGTCTGCTTATTAAGTAGGTTCTGCTCCTAACAAAGTGTGCCTCCAGAAGTGGTAAGTTGCTTTTGCTTTCTAAAAAAGGTTATTCTTGGAGGTTAAGAAATTTGGAGTCCAAATTCTCCCCCACCTTTTCCTGTATAAGTTAATAAGCTTGTATTTATAAAAAGGACTCTGATTTCCCCTGCTTTCCAAATTGGGGGGAAAATTATCAAAGTGAAGCAAATGTTTTAAAGTTTTCTGGAAACACCATATGTTGGGATGATATCCATTAAAAAAAGTGCTAGGACACTGCACAACTGAAAGGAACAGTTCTAGAGAACTGCATCTGCTAACAACTTTGATCTTTTACAGGGGCAAATGTTATAGCTCTGTGAGTGAATATTTCTGGTAGCAAAATCTGTGTTGAATACAGGGTGAATAAAGTTGAATCTCAGTGTAATGTTTGTTAAAGGATAGGAGGAAGAGGAAAGAAGGGAGAAAGGAGTAACATAGCCAGGGGGCATTTCTACCCTCTAAGCTTTGGACTACCCATCATTTCATTTCTCATGCCTGGAAATTCCTCTTCCTCTTTGCTCCTCTGAATTCTTACTATCCTTTAGTGCTCAGTTCAAGTACTATCACCAAAACAATCTCTCTTTCCTCAGAACTCCTAGAGTAGTTGCTGCCTAGTCCACCGAGTAGACACTGTCTTATATTGTTAATTTTCTTTTCATGTGAGTACATCTTGACTCTCCTGGCTGACTTGTAAACTCTTTGGGGGGCATGAACTATATCCTATGATTCTGTATAATAATGATATAGTAACCCCTCGAGGAGTCTCTCTTCCCCATATGAGCATTCATGGGTTTACAGATTGAGTTCCTAGTGGAAATGACTGCTTTCAGATTCAGAGAATTACTCTTACAAGTCTGCATTCCTGAAACTATAGTTCATAAGCCCCCTAGGTAAGATGAGTTTACCTTTAATAGCAATTAGGAGTTTAGCTAGTCAATACAGTAGACACAATCACCTTGAAATAAAGGCATTTACTAAGATGGCATATTAAGATGAGAACCTACAAAATATCCCCCCACCCAAAAATAAAACCTTGGATCTGCTCTGCCACAGATACAGTACCTTTGAGATGAGTGAGTACAGTGAGGCATGCATATAAGAAAAACATAGACAAGGCAACTCATGTTTCTGGTACTCCAAGTCCCCGGATCCTTTCTCTTCTCACTTCATGGTGCAGCATTTCTCTAAAGCAGGTGACTCAGCTAAGTTTCTTGTGTTTTCTCAAATAAATAGCTCTACTCTCAACTTCCAGGACTAGTTATCTCTTGAACTATGAAATCTTTTCTCTGCTGCCAGAGGATCCAGTTCTTAAATCTTCCTGACTCAAATTGCTCAGCTCTCCATACTACTTTGTATTGGATAAAGTGCCTTTCCCTGCTACCCTCTGGTAGATGTGAAAAGATCACATTCCATAAAACTGCTCCCTGACCTGAATTCTTGAACCCAGATGTATGTGGTGTCTCCTACTGGGTGGGTAGCTCCTGTGACTCCCTATTCAACTTGCTATCCACTATGTTGAGCGTTTATTATTCTGTTTTTGACTCTGGATTTCCATTGCTTAGTGTAGTGTCTGGCATATAGTAGATACTTAATAAATGTTGCCTCTCAGAACGCCAGCTACTATTATGTCACATTGTATATCTCCAACAATGCGCAGTCTGATATCTTGAATATTTTAGGTACTAATGAATATTACCTGATTGTATTAATAAGAGGTTAATTTACTCCTAGGTAAGCTAATTTTTTTATACTCCATGAAGTAAGCCAGTTAATGCCTCTAAGACTCAATTTCCTCCTTTGTGAAATGAAGAACTGAACTAGCTGCTTCCTAGGACTGTAATTCAGTGAATTTGGCTGTTGATTTATTCAGTGAGTCCGCAGGCTCAACTAATTTCAGATAGAGGTGAGGGAAGGGCTTGAGGGATCACTATCAGGAAGAGAATATTTAGGCTGATAGAGGAACTATGAGCATATATCAGTTAGGATGTGGTTTCATCAAGAAGGGATGGATGAGGTGAGAAAGACAAATTTAGATAGGGGCTGACCAAAAAGAGACTGTCATCATGGATGTTGGGGCCATTGGAGAAATAGACACTGAATGTTGAACTGTGTTTGTGTACAGGTGAGTAATGAACTTGTGTTTTAAGAAAATAAAGGTTCTAGTTTTCACCCATCTTAAGAGCTCAATCCCTGCCCTTCTTTCCCCCCTCTCCTTCCTTATAAGAAAATAACTTTTTAGAGTGAATCTAGAGCTTAGAAAAAAGAATTGAATCCCTAAATGAAATGCCAGGACCAAATGGATTTTAAATGCAAGTTCTATCAAACATTCAAAGCCCAACTAGCTACAGTACTATAGAAATTTATTACAAAAATGGAGTTGATCTGAATGTTTGTTTAAGAAACTCTTCAAGGACAACATAGAGGTGCTTGTCTCTGTGACCTGAGTCTGTGCTGAGGTGAAATTAATTTGGATGGAAGGAAAGAAGAATATGAAACTCAAATTAAACAGTCTGTATTTGTAAAGTGGTTTGAAGATGAAAAGCCCCTTAGAAGTTATTATTGTCATTATCATTAATAATAAATGAGCAAAGGCAGCCAAATTGTACATTTTATACTGGGAAGTTGAAACCTATCATGTTTTTCAGGTACAATTATCACTGATATGGCCTCAATGCTATTCTTTTCTTTGGGGTCTCTTCACTTTGCCTTGCTGTAGTGAGGCATGGGGTGTGAGATTTCTCAGTGAAGTCTGAGTGGGGGGAACTGGGCTCTGGAGACATCAGAGGAGGTTCTCGCTCACCTCACCTCTTCTAACCTCTTCCATGTTCCCTTTGATCACAGGAAGAACAGCAGTTGCTTCAGGAGGAATACACTTGAAGCTGTGGGTGTGGGCTCTTCAGGAGACTTGAGTCAGAGGGATGTTCCTGGGATGCGTGTGTTTTCTTGAAAGCTGAATGATACAGTAGAATGACTCCTGTTTTTGGAGTCAGAGAACTTGGGTTCAAATACCAGCTCTTTTACTTACCTGGAGGACTCTGAGGAAGTCATTTCATCTTTCTTGGCTAATTTAGTCTCTTTATCTGCAAAATAAGGGTCTTGGAATGGATGACTTTTAAGTTGACTCAAATCCATGATCCTCAACAGCACAGGGCTGCTGCATGGTGGGAGTTTTGGTCCCCATTTCACGTATGATAAACCTAAATCACTTGGGAAAATATTTGAATATAATTCCCAAGTCAAATTTTGAATTCACAGAGGATCCATGCTAGAGATAAAAAATCACAATAGTTCTTTCCCAACCCCAAATGTGGCAGGCAGCTTACCACTTTTCAAAGTTTTCCTTTTCAGATTCTTTTGTACTACTCCCCAGTTACATCAGGAAGAACACCTCCATTAGATCTTTTCCTTTCTTCCTGAAAACCTACTTTTCTGGAGGCAGGTAGGTGATACAGTGGATTGAGAGCCAGGAGGTCTTGAGTTCGGATCTGATCTCAGACTCAATCCTAGCTGTGTGATCCTGCATAAATCACTTAACCTCCATTGATCAGCCCTTACCACTTTTCTGCCTTAGAACCAATCCATAGCATTGAGTCTAGGACAGAACATAAAGATTAAAAAAAACTTTTTTTAACAAGGAGGTCATAGTTTCGGCTTAGGAAGGGGCATCTAGAATAATCATAGGAACCAAAAACAGGGAGTAGAAGGAAAATGAAACTATTTTAGGGTAGTATGGCATAGTTATTAGAGTAATGAATCAGGAATCATGATGGTCACCCACATCCTACCTCCATTAAAATTTTTTTAAATCTCTCTTAAACTCAATTTCCTCATCTTTAAAATAGATAACAATATCTGTAGGACCTACTTCTCATGAAGGTTTGGAGGCCTAATTGACATAATATATGCAAAATATATGCTTAAGCTCCTATAAAAATGTCAGTCATTACTGATATGCCCAGAAACTATAACTGAACCCAGATTGTTTGTCTAAGGTTACTAGATTTTAGAAAAAAGTAGTAACCTGGATTTTTGTACAATATCCAAAGGCTGTTGTAGCTCTATTCATGGGTCACAAGAGATGAACTATGGCTAGGTCAAGGGGCAATAAATAAGCTCACCTGTGTGTTCTGTAGAATGTAAGAATGAGATGCTGCTCCTACTGTTTTACTTATATCACTACATATAGGCAGAACACACATTAGCCATTATTCCTATGATTAACCTGTTGAAATAAAGTATTTGCAGGTTTTGCTTTTTATTTAGGAAGAAAAAAATATTAATGTGATGAGCTGAAGAAAATGTGGATCTCTTTTCATTTAGAAGAAATATAGGGGACAGCTGAGTAGCTCAATGGATTGAGAGCCAGACCTAGAGATGGGAGGTCCTAGGTTCAAATCTGGCCTCAGACACTTCCCAGCTGTGTGACCCTGGGCAGGTCACTTGACCCCCATTGCCCACCCTTACCACTCTTCTGCCTTGGAGCCAATACACAGTATTGACTCCAAGACGGAAGGTAAGGGTTTTAAAAAAATGTAAAAAAAAAGAAGAAGAAGAAGAAATATATTTGAAGCAAGTTGGAGGAGACAGTTAAATGGATCAGTGGATAGTGGGCTGGGCTTGGAGTCAGTAAGATCTGAGACCAAATATGGTCCCAGACACTAGCTATGTGACTGACCCTGGGCAAGTTAATTAATCCTGTTGGTCTTAATCTACTGAAGAAAGAAATGGCAAACTTTCCCAGTATCTTTGCAAAAACAACAACAACAACAACAACAAACCCCCCAAAAACAACAACACATGGAAAGTATTGGCCTGATCTAATCAATGGGAAGAGTTGGATGTGATTGAACAACAAGTTGGAGAAAAAACATTATAAGTTTGAAAATACTAACTACAATGGTGTGAGATTTTGTCCTAGTTGGATTTTTACCTATTGGCACCTTTGCACCAAAACCCCTTATGATGATTACTTTAGTCTCAGTCCTCCTCAGGTCTTTCTTTTCCCAAATCTTCCATGACCAACCCAGTATGGCAATGGCAATCTTGACCTCCGCCATCTCTTCTATGTACTTGCTCCTTTCCATTCTCAATCAGTTCAAACATTCTCAGTTCAGGTCATTACCAATTGGAGGCCTTTTTGCTTTTGAGGCCTTATTCTATGCATTGAATGTTGCCCTAATGCTCTAGCCTTAAAAAGCTTCTAAAGCTCCTCATTGCAGACTCAGTAAAACTTAAGCTTTTCAGACTGGAATTCAAGGCTCTACTCCATCTAGACCCAAACTACCTTCCCAGTTTCATCTCATACTATTCCTATCAAAATCTATACTGTGTAATATTTCCCTCATTTGAATACTCTTTTCTGTTCCTTCTTTTCTTCTTGCCCTCCATCACCCAATTTTTGCCCATGTCATCCCTCACCAGAATCCCCCCTATCCTATCTCTCTTTTCTAATCCTTCAAGGCCTAGTCCAGGTGCCATCTTTCCTATAAAGCCTTCCTTGGTTCCCACTGGACACTCAATGTGGAATAGTAGAAAAAGCTCTAAAGTGGGAATCAAAACTCCTGGATATTAGCCACCCCCCTGCCAACTCTAGTTCTGTGATACTGAGCAAGTCACTGCCTCTGGGGCTTCCTTATCTTTTAAATTAATAAAATAATAAGGTTTAAATAAAGAGTTTAAATAAAGAGTCTCTAAAGGATTACCTAGTACAAAAATATCAACAATATGGAAATAGGTCTTGATCAATGGCACATGTAAAACCCAGTGGAATTGGCTATGGGAGGGAATTGGGAGGAGGAAAGGGAAAGAACATGAATCATGTAACTATGGAAAAATGTTCTTAATTAATCAATAAAAATAAAATATAAAAATAAAAAAAGGAAGAAAAAGAGTCCTTGAAGTTCTGCAAAGAACTGTATATGTATTTGATATCTCACAACAATCCGATGTGGTAAGTACTATTATAAATCCCATATTACAGAAGAGAAAACTAAGACTGAGAGAGGTTAATTGACTTGCCCAGGGTTATACAACTAATAACTGTCTGAGTAGAGATCTGAACCCTGGGCAGCTAAATGGCACAGTGCTCAACCTCAAATCAGAAAGAAAGATATGGGCTAAAATGTGGCCTCAGAAACTTACAAATCGCTTAACTTCAGTCTGCCTCAGTTTCTTCATCTGTAAAATGGGGACAATGCTAGCACCTTCCATGCAGGGTTCTTGTGAGGATCAGATGAGATCATGTTGGTAGTGTACTTAGCACAGGGGCAGACACATAGTAGGCACTCTATAAATGCTTGTTCCCTTCCCTCCTGTCTTCCTGAATTCCTTTTCTACCTCAATATACAATGTCTTTTCAAACATGTTCTCCTTTATCTTCACCATTCCATGATTTACAGTGAATTACCAAGATGATCTGTTATCAGCGACGCTTTGTCTTATTGCCCAGGTGCTTGGCTTCAATTAAGCCAATGCAATCAGGATTGATAAGGAGCTGTAGGATTCCCCACCCTCAGAGTATTATTAACAGTCTTTAGTAAATGGTTGAATTCTACTTGCATTTAATAATTTGATGGGATACTATCATTTATATTTCAAGGAAACCCAGAGTCCCCTATTTATAATTAAGTTAATAGTGCCACGAAGGAAAGATAGATGAAAAACTGAAATCATGATTGAATATTTCCAACAGCAGAGAACTGGCCCTGCCAGGAAATGCCCTGTAACATTCCAGGGGATGTTTCACTCCTGCAGCTCTCCTGAGCAGACATAATTAGCACTTGATTTATTTTCTGTTAATTCTCATTTCCAGCCTAATAGATTTCCCTGGTTATTAGCTAAAACTGTACTTTCAACTTGCTTGGGGGCAGGGCCCACAACCAGTGGCTTGGGGCCTTTGTCCTTTAGTTTTTGTTTAAGAGAATTTATATATTGGATATCTTAATTTTAATTGGATGAAGCCCAGAGATAAATTTGTCCCAGCAGTGTTGGTGAAATAGCCATTTTCTCTCCGAAGACTGATACAGCTTTCAGATATGACTGCCATGGGAGGAATCTATTGTAATTTTAAATATTTTCATTAATGGGTATTGCTTGACAAGAGAAGCATCTTCCTCATAGTGTTTTCTAAGACTTTCTAATAGACCCTGGAAAGGGAAGGGGAAAAGTCCTGGATAGGTGGATAAAGTGGCCACCTATAAGGTATCTAAAGATTCTCTCTGGCTAAGAATCTATCGAACTCTCATTGCATCTAAAATTCTTATGATTGGTGCCTAGGGTTGGTTAGCCTCAGCAGGAATTAATCAGGGCAAGTCCCAGGACCACAGCTGCCAGGATGAGGCATGGGTGAGATCAGGTTGTTGGTTCTGGTAATGGATTTATAGAAACGTAGCAGGACTTTGAAGCTAGTGTGCACCTGTCTTTGGAGCAAGGGTAAACGGAGGCTTAGTGATAAATTTGGTGGGTAACACTAGGAAATCAGAGTGTAGATCTGGAGAAGGACTGATCAGGGGCTGGCAAGAGAGCACAGATGGACTCAAAATTAATTGTGAAATGGTTACAGTCAAAAGAGACCTTTGAGATCAGCCTGTCCATTCCTCTCATTTTATAGGTAGTTACTAAGCAGGGCAAGAGGTGGAACTGGAACTGTAAATCTTTATCCTATTCTAGCTATTAGGAGAACAGGCAAGTCAGGTACACAGAAAAGAAGTAGGAATCAATAGGAATCGATGATGAGTCTGAATAGGAATAGATAGAGATAGAGGGGTCAATGAGCCAGGTTCCAATGAGAGGTGTCAAAGAAGAGTGAAGTTGGAAGAAATAATTGGTTATTCACTTTTATTTTTAATTCTTATTGATAGGTTTTGTTCTTGAAATTTCATGTCACAGTAGCCAGAGAGTAATCCTTGAAGCTGGGAAGACTTGGGAAGACATATATTGGTTGTGTGACCCTGGGCAAGTCACTTAATATCTAAGTCCCCCCTCTGAGACCCTAAGTTGTAGAGAAAATGCTGACGTACATTGGTAGGAAGGGTTTCCTCAGTTCTGAGTTCCCTGTACCAATGAAATCATGGGACCATTCCTTAATCCTCTCTTTCTCATCTATTTTTCTCTTGAATATATACCACAGTCTTCCCTACTTGTGACACAAAATGAAAAAGTAAGAGAAATGGAAAAAAAGAATTCATTAAAACTAATCAATGTTTTAACTGATTCTGGCAGCATATGTCTTGTTCCCTAGAAATAATCTACCATTTCTGTAGTAAGAGGAAAGGGGCATATTTTGTCTTCTCTTCTTGGGCCATTATCCTTTTGTAATTTTTTTTTGTGCTCCTCGTTTGCACCATTGTAGTCTTCAGCTACATTTCCTAATTCTGCTTACTTCACTTGGAATCAGTTCACATATAAGTCTTCCCATGTTTCTGAATTATTTATAATCATAATTTCTTAGTAGGCAATAATATCCCATTACAATTGTACAACACCATTTGTTAGTCATTTCCTAATCAGATTCAGGTTTCCATTTTGTTTCTAGTTCCTACAATAAAAAGTACTACTAAAAAGACTTGAGTGTATGTTGGACCTTTCTGTAGCAGATTTCCTTGGAGTATATACCTACCAACAGAATCTCTGGGTTAGACATCTTAGTCAATTTTTTAAAAACATAATTCCAAATTGTTTTCTAGAATACTTGGACCAATTCCAATAATGTGGCCCATTTGATTATTCAATCATTTTTGTTTTCCTCATAAATTTTCTGGGTATGAGATAAAATGTCCAAGTTGTGTTTTTTGCATTACTCTTAAGTGATTTGGAGCAATCTTTTACATATTTACACACACATACATGCACATATATACATACATTTTTATCTTTTTTTGTTGTTGTTGTTGATTTTAAGACTGGGTCTTCTCATCTTTCCTGGATTAGAAGTACAAGAGTTATTCATGGGGAGTGGGGACAGTTAGATGGCTCAGTGGATTGAGAACCAGGCTTAGAGATGGGAAGTTCTGGGTTCAAATCTGGCCTCACACACTTCCTAGCTGTTTGACCCTGGACAAATCATTTAACCCCCATTGCCTAGTCCTTACCACTCTTCCGCCTTGGAACCAAAACACAATATTGAATCTAAGACAGAAGGTAAGGGTTTATAAAGAAAAAGAGTTATTAATGGGCCTGGACTACTGATCAGCAAAGCAACTTTGACCTGCTCTGTTTTTAACTTCGGCCAGTTTGCCTCTTCCTTTGGGAACTTGGTGGCTCTTCTGCTCCTTATGCTCACTAGAATGAAATTAATACTTATTGAGGATTATTGCTTGGCATAGCCATTTGCAACTCAGAATTCCCAAGCTAGCCTTACCCTCCTCTGTAGTTGGAAGGCAGGTGCCACCATGCCCCACTTCATGCCATTGTTAACAGTCTGCACTTTCCTCTTTTGAGATCTGTTTGTTCATATCCTTTGGCAGGATATGAACAAACAGATCTCAAAAGAGCAATCTATCAGAGAATGCTTTTTAGTGTTATATATTTTTCTTAAGTTTGCTATGTGTCTTGGAATTCAGACTCTTATCAGAGATATTTGTCATAAAGATTTTTTCCCCTTCAGGAGATAGTATCTTGTTTTATCTTAGTTACATTCATTCTGTTAGTAAAAAGATTTTCAGTTTGTACATTCAAAGTTATCTCTTTCACTTTCATGACCACCTCTATTCCTTGTTTGATAAAGAACTCTCCTTTTATTCATACCTGTGGAAAGGACCTACCCTAATTCTCCTCTAATTTTTTAAAAGTATTCATCTATTTTTGTTGATTGAACAACAGCTTTGTGAATTAATTACAGATATGATAATCCTCACTTTATATATGAGAAAAGCCAGATAACACAGAAGCCAAAGATCTGGGCTTTATATGTAGGTCTTCAGACAGCACAGACAGTCCTTTTCTGTTTCACCATATTTGGCATCTACCAGAAGATAGGGATATGTCAATGGTATCTTTCCATTTCCTATCTTCTAGTAGGTGACACCCAGACTAATTTCCCATTATTCCCCTCATATATTCAATCATGCTGGCCTACATGATGTTCTCTGTACATGAGATTAGCTTGTCATGCCTCTGTACTAGGAAATGTCTCCCAATATCTGGAATGCTCACTACCCACACTTCTGTCTCACACAATTCCTAGCTCTCTTAAAGGATAATCTCACGTCATCTCCTCAAGGATGCCTTTCCTGATACCCCCAAATGCACTGCCTACTACCCCCCCCAATCACCTGGTATTTATGTTGTGTGTGTTTTGTATTTACTTATCTGTGCTCATGGCAGGAAGGCAGAACTACTTTGCACCCAACACCTGGCACAGTGTCAGGAACATAGTAGACACTTAATAAATCCTTTTTTATGTTATTTCCTTTCATTTTTTTGGATTTCAAGAATTCTACTTTTATGGGATTGTAGGTTTTCAGATTTTATTTTTTAATAAATGCTTTAAAAAAGTTGAATGGTTCATTGTTAGAGTTGGTAATGATGAAATTATGGTGCAAAATGGGGTATGAGATGTGAGTAATAGTGAATCTCGGGAAATGTTAGAGGGACTTGAGTCTAGCTAATTATAAAATGGATTTAGCCTCATGGGGCTAAATCTGGGTATCTCGACTTCTTGGCACATAGAAAGTATAAAATAAGATGGAATGAGATCATATACATAAAGTACTTTGCAAACCTTAAAGCACTAGGGATGGGAGATCCTGGGTTCAAGTTTGGTCTCAGATACTTCCTAGCTATGGAACCCTGGGAAAGTCACTTAACCCCAGTTTCCTAGTCCTTACCACTCTTCTGCCTTGGAACCAATAGTATTTGTTTTTTTTAATTTTAAACTCTTAACTTCTGTGTATTGACTTATAGGTGGAAGATTGGTAAGGGTAGGCAATGGGGGTCAAGTGACTTGCCCAGGGTCACACAGCTGGGAAGTGTCTGAGGCCAGATTTGAACCTAGGACCTCCTGTCTCTAGGCCTGGCTCTCAATCCACCGAGCTACCTAGCTGCCCCCAGTATTCATTTTAAGATAGAAAGTAAGGGTTATAAAAAAAGCACTATATAAATGTGAGTGAGTAGTAGTAGTAATAATAGATTAGTAAATGATTGTGGATTGATTGATACACCTTACCTCTTATAATCTGGTTTATATCCTAACAATCCAACTGAAATTGCCCTTTCAGACAAAACCAATATCCTTCTAATTGCCAGATACAATCGTCTTCTCTCAGTTCATGTCTTCCTTGACCTGTTTTCATTATATGTTATGATTGTGCACTCCCTTTTTCTGTGATTCTCCTTCCCTTCGCTCCTGATACACTAAACACTCTGTTTTCCTCCCTCTCTGACCCCTGCTTCTCATAGAATCATAGAATTATTGAGTTGGAATGGGTCTCAGTGGCCATCCAAGCCAATCCAGGATCCTTACTACAATTTATCTGAGGAGTAGTCAATGGGCCTCTTCTTGAAGATTCATAAGGGGGAACCTATTTGCCTCACTTCTCTGCCTCCTCTGGCTTCTCTTCCTGACCACCCTTTTATGGTAACCATTCCTCTAACTTCATTGATTTCTCCATGTTGTCTTTCTTGGCATTATTACTCATGTCCACAGCTTCAACTACTACCTCCAAATAGATGACTCCCAAATTTGTTCCTCTACAAATTCAATTACCTATAGATTGTCTTACCACACCAAGGTGCCTCACTTCTACCCCAAAGTCAGACTTAAAAGTTAATTTATTATGGTTGCTCATGATCCAGTTTTTTCCTGATTTTGTTCTTTTTTACCAGTGGTACAATGATTTATCTAGCCTTCCATGTTAAAAAGTTTCAGTTGTCTTTGACTCATTGCTCTTCCTAGATCAAATCATTTCACAAATGATGTTGATTTTATTCCTGTGATATTTCTCTTATCTAATATCTTCTCACTACTGTCATCACTATCACCCTAGTTCAGATTCAAATGACTACCTATCTGGGATATCTAATGGCTTCCTGATATTTCTTCTGACCTCTATTACCTCCCTACTCTAATTTATCCTATATATCACAGCCAAACTAGCTCAAATAAAGCTAGTCACATTACTACTCTACTCCGAGTCAGATTATTTCTTTGAATATTTCAACTCCTACCCTAGAAATCAGTGTGTCAGGATATAGAGGTAGAGTCACTACCAGAGGGGGTGGTCAGAAAGGCAGTGTCATTTAGAAGGAGCCAGGTCTTAGCAAGGGCAAGTAGTTGAAAGAAATATTAGAGAGAAATTTTCAGGATGAAGAGAAGTTTATGTACTATGGAACAGAGGACCATGGGAAGAGAAATTCCATAAGGACCGACTGGAAGTTGGAGTCAGGCATAGGTGGAGTAAGGGCTTAGAAGGATGGAGATAAGAAAATGGGAAATGGGGAGTTGGGAAAATTAGCACCTAGATGACTGCTAGTTCAAAGAGAGGAGGAGAAATGAGTGGTGATAGTTTGTTTACCATAAAGGTAGTGGTGAATAAGAGATGATAATGCTCACAGCCTCAAGAGGTGTTGCTGGGCAAGGGTAAATCAATCATCAATTAATAAACATTTATTAAATGCCTACTATGTGTTAGGCACCTTGCTAAGTGCTGGTGATACACAAAGAGGCAAAGATAGTTTCTGCCCTCAAGGAGCTTACCATCTTGAGACAATGTGCAAATAAATACATACAAAGCAAGGTATATACAGGATAATAAGGAAAAAAATAATAGATGGAAACAACTAGAATTAAGAGAGGTTGAGGAAGGTTTCCTGTAGTGAGTGTGATTTTAGCTCAGAATTTTAAAGAAAGTCAAGGATGTTAAAGTAGAAAGTCACAGTGGAGGAGGGACAGTGTTTTAGGCATGGAAGACAGTGAGACCAAGTGATGTAGTATCTTGTTCAAGAAACAGATAGGAAGCCAATGTCACTGGATCAAAGAGGTCAGGGTTATAGAACCTTGCTTACTCTGCCTGTTCCTTCTTTGGGGATTGCTGTGTAGGGGATGAAACGAGAGGTGGTATAGCTGAGCTGCCCTCTGGTCAGCAAAGGTTTAATGAACTTTGGCTTGGGTCAGACCCCTCATCTGGTGCTCTGAGTCCCTGCAAAATGGAGCACTGACTGTTCCTGGAGCTCCTCTGGGATTTCTCACAGCCCTTTGGTCACACTGTTCCATATACTTGGAATATTCTTCTCTTATCTTTGCCCTAGTGATGTTCTACACATGGTCTATCTCCCTTCTAGCTTTCTTTGATCCCCAATTAGTAATGACTTCCCCTTTTCCTAACATCTTACGGAAAGTTCTTTTTTAAATCTTCTTTTATGACCCATCACATATTATTTCATTTTGTAATGATCACAAATCAGTATAGTGGTAAGATCACAGAGTCTGGAGCCAGAAAGCCTATATAATCTGGGTTCAAGTCCCAAGTCCCAGCTCCACTTCTTACTACCTCTGTGACCTCAAGCAAGCCTCTCTGCCTTCAGTGTCTTCTATAAAGTGAAGAGGTTAGACTATATCATCTCCAAGGCTCATTTCAACCCATAAATCATATATTCCTCTGGGCCATATCCTCCCTGTACTAGACCATAAATTCTGTAATTTCAGGAACTGTGTTTTTTCTATGCTTTATCTTTCCCCAGGCCTAGTGCAGTGCTCTGGATGTAGGAAGTTAGTCAATTAATATTTGTTAAATGCCTGACCTGAAAGAGCTAATATTCTACTGGAGGAAGACAACATATAAGAAGAAGCTGAAAAATGGGAGGGTAGTAATGGAGAGGGTATCCAGAGCAAGATGACCTCATTCTAGTCTTCTTTGTAGCCTGAATGAGCTTGTTAGACCTAGGACTATGCCCCCTGCTTTTTCAAAGTTACCAGAAAATCTAATTACCTGTCTTCTCCAGTTATAGACTTTCTCCTATCTAGTAGAATTTGGAGACCATACTTTCATAGCAGCAAGAGGCTGTTTCAGGCAGACAGAACAGGATTCTTCTGACTGGTCCCTCTGGTCTGGGTTGGAGGGTTTCTCTTCTTAATGGAGAGAGATGAGTAGTCGGGAAAGAAGGCTCATATGATGTAGAGTCTCAAGAGAAATTGATGCTAGAATAATCTGAGTCCAGATTGGGATAATAACAAGTCTGGAGCCTAATCAGGATCCAGGAAGAATTGTGTGTAATATTCTTTGCTGGAGCAGGAGGTAGAAGGAGGGGGCCGATACGATGTGGGAAGAAGAGATTTTTAGGCAGGGAGTCCGGTCCGTCTAAGAGAAGCAGAGAGAGATTGGTGAGGCAAGGAGAAGTCTGAGGTCAGAAACAACAATGGTGATCTCTCCCAGGAGGATTGAGTTGTACAGACAGAGTGCTGCCTATTAATGGGTGGCTTAGGACTTTCTAGGAAGCCTGGAAACCCTGGGGGTTTCGGGTAGGGGTGCTCTATTCTGGCCTTACAGGGATTTGGCCTCCTGAGAAGGAACCTCCATCAGCTGGGACTGCAGCCTTAGCTTTTTCACCTCAGAAATTCTGGAGTCAGGTTAAGTCTTCAGCACAGGTAGGATGGTTACTCTGGACCAGAATGACCAGAATTCCCTTTAGAACCTCAGAGTCTTCATGAGCTCCCTCAGGCAGGGATGGGAGCTGGTGACAAAGCATTTGGCCAGCATTCTGGCCATTAGCATCACTTCATACAAGCTTTCAAGACAACAAATGAGTCAATGCCTAAAGTTGCCTAGGAGGGAGTAATGAAATAGCAGGCTGACCCACTGGCATAAGAGCTGAGAGAGAGGGCCAAAGGATGGGTACATTTCCAGCAAGAGGGAGGATAGTTTGGTCTTCACCAAGTAGGAACTGAAAAGCCGGGAGGCAGGCCTGAAAAAGGCATCAGATGAACAGGGCTCTGAGGTGTTGGTGTCATCTAATGGTCCAGGGAACGTTGAGGGAAACCAAAGATGGTGATCTCTGGAGATTCACTGGAACCACCTCTTAGAAAGTTCACCCTCCTCCCTACACAGACACAAATATATACACACACATGATAGAGGAGCATGACAAGATAAATAATATGACTGGCCATTGTGTGATTATTGCCAATGGAATTGCACAGAAAAAATAGCAGTATTTCAGAGGATAGTGGGAGGTAACTGGCTACAATGATCAGGGCAGTCTTCCCAAAGGAGGAAGGTCTTGAACTAGGCCTTCAAGAATGGATAGTAATCCTATAGGCTCAAAGGGGCATGCCAAGTGAGCAAAGAGGATTCCCTTCTCTTTCACAAAATATGCCTGAAATGTAGGGGAAGAAGGTAAAAAGAAAAAAAAGACAACAGTAAATTTAGCAATGAGGTTCAGAAGACCTCCATTCTTCATTATGGACAAATCAACAAATATGAACAGTCTCATGGAATGCAGCACAGAGGTTTCACTCATTTCAACTTAACGAACATTTACTAAGCACCCTCTATGTGCAAATCATTGACTGTTAGATTCTAGATATACAAAGGAAAAACAAAATAGTCTTGGCCTTCAGAGGGCTTACTTTCTACTGGAGGATTTTCCTTATACACAGATAAATAAATAGAAGAATAATTTTCAGAGGGAGAGATGACCGTCTGGGATGGGGTTGGTGGAAATGGTTTGAGAAAGTCCTTGTAGGAGGCTAGAGGCTTGTAGACCTAGAGCCTAAAGGGACCTCCGAAGTCATCCAACCCATTCCCTCCTCTCTCTCTCTCTCTCTCTCTCTCTCTCTCTCTCTCTCTCTCTCTCTCTCTCTCTCTCTCTCT